>NC_050189.1:22784143-22844143 GCF_008315115.2 Sander lucioperca
TGAAGCATCAAGTAAGCGTCTAGCTCACACAGTGAATGTCAGTTTGACATCTTTGACCAGCTGAGAAAGAGAATAAAACAATCATTCTTCTCTCTGTGATGCCCGTTTAATGTCAGAAGAAATCAATCCTATGGCGTTCATAAAAGGCTGTGTGTATTTCATTGTGCTGTAAACATCGCTGTAGTCCAGACTTTTTATTCTCTTAGCATTAGCCGTCTGTTGTGATAAAGCAACACAGTTTTTACTCCACAGGAAAAAGCAACAAAGAGACTCATATAAAATGATAAGAGCATTGCTTTTTCATTCAAACATTCTCATATCTTGTGAATATAAAAGGATATGTGAATAACGTGATTGTATTTAAAAACTCAATGAAAGAAAAATAAATAAAGAAGTCACCCAGACCAATTCCATTAGAAACTACTCAGACTCCCTATGAATTACATCATTTTTCATAGCTACATCGCCAATAAATTAAATGGGACAGACAGTAAATACATGTGAAAGAGCATAAATGAACAGAAATAAATAATATTGTCCTTCGAGCTTTTGTTTTTAAGAAGCTTAGATAATGAAGTGAGAGTAATAAAGATCTATCCTGCCGGCCTTTGAAGCTTCTGTTTTTAATTAGCCAATTTATATAATCTGTTGCCTTATAGCTTTATGTTAACGATAAAGAGAAAAAGTCTAACGATAGTAAATTCCGTTTTTTGATGTATTAACTTTGTCACTACTGGGTAATATCTTGTCATATGGTAGCGAAAGTGCGGACAGGAGGCATTTTCTATTGCTCTTGTAATAGGCTATATTAAGTTATATACATTGGAACTTTTAAAAAACTGTTTGACATTTTGAAAAACACATTTGTTTGAGTTAGGGGACAATCAATTCCACTCTCATGTTTGTGCATTAAGTCTGGAGCTTGAGCTTTGAAACAAGTTTTAGTGGTGCTGGTAGGCAGACTGTTTCACTTTGGACAGGACCGGGCTAGCTATTTCCCCCCGCTTCCAGTCTTTGTGCTAAGCTAGGCTAACTGACTCCCGGCTCCAACATACGCATATTTCCAAAAATGTGGCCCTTTACCTTTATGGAATGATATGATTGAATTCATTTTAAATATAATGTTATCTAACAGAGCACATCTAAATTGCATTGGTCTCAGTGTTACTATGTTAAGGACGGATCATCAGACATAGTCCTGCTCACAACCTTGATGTTATGGTTCAAGTCCGTTAAGGAAAGTATTATTACAGCTGAAGATTCCTAAATTTAACTTTTTTCTTTACCTAGGATACACTTAGTGGGCACAAATACTTGTTTCCTGGAAAACACTGTTTTAAAGTCACCTTTGGGAGCAACCCAGCACAAATACAGCCCTACTTTATTTGTTGGCCTCAAGCAGCTGAACAGCTGAAGCTAGAGTTAAATGCATGCTCAAGGGCTGCTTGGCGGTAGTAATGAGCGGTGGCAAATTCTGCTCTTTCACTATTCTGACCCAGTTTAAACTAAGGCGTCAGATTGTTTAAACACATGATTTCACAAAAAAAAAAAATGTACGCTTCCAGTGGGGATTTGTAATTCTACACGAGCGGATTATGGTTCTTTGTTCACTCCAAGGTAAAACAGGATTTTGTCACTTCATATAGTGTATTTCCAAAGCATTAGCAAAATGTATTATCCTACAATAAAACTATAATTTTATTGGAATTTAGTACCTACATATGTAAAGCTACCTGACCTCAAAGCTTGTGGAGCTGGAGGCTAGGTGGGTGTAGAAAAAGTAAAGCAGCAGACTATCTTGTAACTAAGGAGCTAGCTATGCCTGCAGAATGCCTGAGGCTACAGTATGCTTCTGTGTGTGTGATGTCAGACCATCAACAGTGTGTTTCAAGGTCAGTTGTCAAAGCATCTTATCAGGGGAGAATGAGTAAGAGGATATGAATGACAGTAGCAACAAATACAGCCTCCACCCATCTCTCTCGGCCTCTGACCCTGCCACTGGCTGATATTGGCTTGATGTGCTGAGGCATGCACAGCATTTCATATTGATAGTTAAGGCTGTCTAGTTTTGTTTCTAGTTTTTAGTTTTATAGAATAGTAAAAGTACTGTTTGTATTTCACTTTCTGTAAGAATCCTAGAATGGTAATGGTATTACATTTTGTGACTGAGATGACCATGGTAAATTCATCCCCTGCTTTGTGATGTGACTTTCCTCATGATGTACACTTTCTGTATTTAGCCAAGCATCCATTCATGACCTGAACGTCATGCACCAGTGCTGTTGAGTGGCATTTTTTAATAACAGATGGATACAGACATTAATTACATTGCAGAGGGTACATTTGGGTGTTTATTTGATGCCCGCTGAGGCAGAACAGAGGAGGGAAAGGACGTGAATCACCCAATTAACCTCTCCTGTATACCAAAGGAGTTCTTGCTAAATGTAAAATGGCTATTTTTACATACATGTCATCCACATGGTTATGCTCTGCGTTTAATACGACACCAACTTTGAAATGTTGTTTAGCGGTGGAAGAACCTGTCTGTTGGTCTAAAAATGGACTGCAGTATGCATTATAAGGCATGAGTACATGCCTTGAATGGCATCACAGTATTATTTTACAGTAAAATACTAAATAATTCACATATTTCTTAAAAGAAAAAGTTGCAACTAATGCACACTACATGTAGCAAAAGGCTTTTATAAATAATTAAAGCATCAATAGACATTTACATTGGCTTGTAAGCATCATTACATGTTATCATTTACCCCTAAATTATATTTTTATAATAAATTCTTTTCTGGGAAATATATTATTTAGGCATCTATATTATGCGTCTAATTTTACTATAATTAGGAGGTAATTGGATGGACTGTAAATGACCTATACAATAGTCACAGTGTGTGAGAGCATGTTAGCTTCTAATAGGGGGAAGGAATTAAAAATATGACTGTTCTCTAGCTAGAAAAGCTAAGAAGTATTTAATACAGTAATAGACAGGAAGGGTTTGTGTTACATTAACTCCGAGAAGGGTATAAGTATTTCGTAAGAGGTCAAATTACTTTACATTATTATTATTATACTTAATCATAGTGGGTAATGAAACTAAAATGTTTGCAAAATATATTGAAGTAAAACATTTTTTTATTGGATATAAGAATACAGGGAAGTGTAGTTGATAATTAAGACCTCATATAATAAGTAACTAAACGGTTGTCTGCTTCAGTGGTGCAGTAGAGGCAAGGTTGAATGTGGACCATTGTCCACACATAAAGTAGCAAACACGTTACATTCCTTCCACACAATATAGATCAAAAAGACAGTTTAGAAAGTCACATTTTCCTTTCAAATGCTCCATCTGCTCTGCACAGTCTTGGCCATCAGCGTTAACGCGTGAGCTCCAGGCTGTGTGGATCAATATTAATTGTAGTGCAAGACTGGTGTTATACTATAGGTCAAGGCTACTCTCTATAAATCACCAGCGGAAAGGTGACAGTCTGGGTCTCCACAGGTTCTCCAGTCCTCCCCTCTGTGTTTTAATACTGTGACCTCCTGATCTAAGTATGATTTATTTACTGACTCCTATCTGGTAAATATTGACCAGTGCTGAATGTGGGGCAAGTTGACGAAAAAGTTAAAACAGACATTATGCAAAGTTGGAGGTAGAAGTATTGGTTGACGCCAATGATCTGTGAAGTAGAAACAGGGTTCTGCTAAAAATCCTTACAAACCAATCTGACTGTAACCCACACTAGGTTAAAGCATTTAGCTTTTAATATATTCCTTTCCTGTCTTCGTGGTGGGCTAATTGCCTAAAGGGCATATTCTACTTAAATGATGCTGCAAAATGTGATGGTTTTATCTTAAATTAGGAGTTATCCACAGGGGGATCATGTTGACAATGAAATGCTTAACATTCTTGGTATTCTTCATATCACATAATTTGATTTAAAGAAAAACAGGGCCACATTCACATCAGGGCCACATTCACATCTCTGTCAGGACATTTTCTTTTTAAATCCAAGAAGAGGCGCCCCCATGGTGGAGTGGACCGATGACCTGTCTGGACCCCTCAGAGGTCATCCTTACCCCCCACCTGGTCTTCTGCTGCTGAGCTAATGGAGACCAGACACACTCACACTCACCTCTGAGCGCCTGATTGCATCAGGTCCCTGGGGCCATTTGGAAAACACAAGGTGAAGCCAGTGCGTAACATGCAGGGCTCAGTTTATCTCACCAATCAGGGGGTCTAGCTAATGCACTTGGGCTGGAATAAAAAAAACTGGCTGGTGGAGCTTTTTATGTTAAAAACAACCTCAGTCCAGATTCTTGATCAATACTGGGACCTGGCGGCTGAACTACCTTGGCTACACAAACCAAGTGTAGTCCTCATTGGTCAGTCTGACAGCCTAAATGGGAGAGGACAATGTGTGGGCAATGATAGATCTTTAAATCTTATCCTGGACTGAGCAGACGTGCATTAACTGAGAGCACTTAGAATCCTGAATGCATTAACTGATGACCTAATGATCTGTTAAACTGAGCTGGCACTCCACAGAATTACAGTTGGACAATAGAACATGGCCCCGGGATACTCTACAGTCAGCCTAAATTTTGCCCATGTCAGAGCTAAAATTTGGAGTCAAATTGTGCATCCCATGCTACTGTACAAGCTGAAATCAGCAAAAACTGATGTTGTGCTCTCAAGGATGTATTATTAACTCCACTTCTATGCTCAACGCCACTTTTTGTCAAAATGCAGAACCACTTTCCCAACTACATTCACAGGCACTCCATCACTGGTAGTACATCACCACCAACTCTATGCCTTGAACAAACCTTTGGAAATAATCACGTTTCCACAATTTAGGCTACTAATACCAAAGGCAAAGCTGACATGATAAACACATTATGGAGCCTGTGTGTCATTTCTTTTGCTGTGCATTTTTGCTCATTTTGCTCTTTTTAGAGCCTGCCAGGTTCCCAATGCAGAGCCACTACTGGGCAAATCATGTGTACAAGTCAAAAAAAAGCATGGACCCTGTGTGGGTAAAGCCTTGTGAAAAAGTTTTGCAAATATATTGCTACCATTTCTGATGGTAGAGATGAAGATCAAAAGATTGGAATAACTGCTGGCTGGTGTAGTAGTTACAATGGATAGAGGTGTAGAGATTTCCGTTGATTGATTTTAACCTAACCTTGGAGAATGATACCATAGAGAAGATCAAAGGGAGACTATATTCACCTCTAGAAATGTCATCTGATGCAGACATAATGTAGACCTGGGGCTAATTACCAACTTCATGCAAAAAGCAGAAATATACAGTATCTTATCATACACTGAATATTTACATTAATCAAAGTGCTGTCTGTCATTGTTTCACTTACATCTGTCAATTGAGGGCAAATGTTATAGAAGTATATGGTCAGAAGCTAAGCCATTATCAAATTGTTTGGGCCTTACCTGATCCAGGGTGGTCTGGGACACAGCGTAGTCTTCCACACCCAGTCTCTGCTGATGGCTGGTGAACTGGCTGAATATGTTGGCCAAAGCTCCCTGTATGTACGGGAGCTGATACTGCAGTGTGTTGTGATGCTTCTCTTTCAGGATACTGCCCGGGAAGGACTGCTGGACGAAGTCCTCAACTGGCTTCAATGCAGGAGGAGAGCCACCAACCCTCACAATTACTGTGTAGCCATCTCCAAATCTAGAATAAAAGGCCACAATTAAGCTTTAAGTACAAAAACAGAAGTGCAAACAAGCATGCCAGTGCCAAACTGTTCACGGCTGGTCATCTAAATAATTAACTTTTATTTTCTCCTATTGTCACGGCATAGTGCAATGGAAGAAAGCGACGAGATGGGAAGCAAAATATAATTGGTCTCATATTCCCCACCATTTCAAGCTTCCCGGATGTGGTGAGCAACAGGAGCAGTCGAGTCACAAGCAGTTGGAAGCAAAAGCAGCTACAACTTCAACAACATTGCAACAATGTCACCAGCTGATGATAAACTTCTTCAAGTAATAGTAGGTTTCAACACACTCACCAAATGTAAAAGACAGCATCAATTTGAGTCAAGCAAAAAAGCCCAAACAGCTGAAACAGAAATTGCTTTTTCGAAAAGGGTGGATATTAGTTAAGAAGCCTTTGCATGGTTATATCAACTAAAGGAAAAAACGTTGTCTAATGAGCGGAAACTTGCAAGCAGGATTGATGGAACAGGTGGCCGGCTAGCGTTAGCTTTCCACCTAGCTAGCTCATAGTCCAGCCCTCGTTCTAAGTTGCACTGCTGAGGATGTCACCTTACCGGCTAGCAGCATAGAGCGAGACCGCAGGCTCAGCTGCTGGTCTCTGTTGCAGGCGAAGCTTGCACAGTGTGTAGAGTATTCCGTCTGTAATAAAGTTTCCTTCATATTCTCTGATCTGTACCAATTTATCCCGGTGGTACACATGTGCGGTAGTTTGAATGCACATAATGTTGTGCATAAAAAGTTTTCTGCTGTAAAGACCATAGACAGTATGGAAAAGACGGAGCCTGTTTACATGCCTGTTTAGTGACGATTCAAGATGGCTGACGCCCGTTTTGCTTCGGAAAACTTTGTGTAAAGACGACAGTCCAACCCCCTATGGGTGGGTTGAAAACATGCGGAAGTAGCTCCTACTACTGGCTGTAGTCCATTGCCTCTGGGCAAAAAATCTTGATCGATCACGCAAAAATCGTCATTTTGCGTCATCGGAAGATTTTTTCCAGACCCACAATACAGAGATCTCTTGTCTCAGGGGGACATGAGGGAGGGAAGCACGGCCATTCGAAAATACTACCATGTTTCTACTGATACAGAGCTTAATGCTAAATCGGTGAAGTATCCCTTTAAGCTCTACAGCTGCTATGTGCTACCTGACCAGCATCAAACAGCAGACAGACAAAGTTAGCCACTACAGTAGGCCTGGTGAACAGGTTGTAGCATTAAGCAGCTGAAGCTAAAAGGAGAGGATTTACATTGACGAGCCGCCAAAAAGACGACTCCAAATCAATGTTAATGTTCCACAGGGTCTGCTAGATGTGTAAATAGCCGACTGTTTGCTAACAATGAAAAGGTGTAATATGTCATGTTGCCATCAAGTTGCAAAAAAATTCAATTATTGCTGCCTTAACAATCTGAACATAAAAGCTCTGTCTGAAGAATCTTTTACAAAAACTCCTAAGTTATTGCTAGTATATGATAAGTAATGCAGATAGCAGTCCTTCCAGAAAAATGCGGAGTTTTTTTGTGATTGTTGTGGGCAAAAATCCTTGATTATGCGGCACGTTTTCTTAAAAAATGCGATGGAATATGCGGGATATTTATGCAATTTTATGCGATGAAATTGCGGGAACTTGCAAAAATTGCAGGAACTTCAACTGCACGTTTCATCATGGCTTCATCGCGGGGTTTGCAGCTTTTCGATGATGTTCACATCGCGTAATTACGTCACATCATAACGTTCCCATGGCAACAGGGGAAAATGGCTGCTCTTGTGTGAAGTAAACGCAATATTTTTCAACTTTCTGCTAAGATATGTGACTTTTTTGCAACGCAAATGCAGGGATTATGAAATCATGCAAGCCCCGCATATTTAAATAAAATTGGCAATTTATGCGGTGAAAGTGCATAAAGACTTTGGCTGATTATGCATTGAATTATGCGATCGCATAATCGCGTTTTTCTGGAGGGACTGAGATAGGATATAAATGCTTGAACAGCCACAGTTTTGAAAATAAGTCGACATGCTCTATTGGTATAGCTTTACAACATGAATGATATTTCTAGACATGACATATTGTCACAGATGAAAATACACCACAGCTAAGCTCTAAAGCTAATTAGCATTCTGCATCTTCCCAGTTGTATGCTACGTCTTGTGAGCACCAAATAAGACTCCGTGCCTTGTTATTCTATTGTTAGCACTCTTATGACCCATTGTTTTCTGCCTAATTAATTCCCTAATGTTGGATTTACTCATGGAAATGTCCACTGTGGGCTAGTACAGAGCAATGTGCAACAAGAGTCAGAGTCTCCCTTAGTGGCAATTAGAGATATGGTGAATAAATTGCAGGCCTACACAATCCCAAAGGGAGTGAGAGAGGAAGTGAAGCTCTGTGCTGCTACTGAGAAGCACAATGAATGGACCCCATGGGTAGCAGAGTCCCTTTACTTAAAACACGACTGCTTGAAGTTGAAGAGCCACAGTGCAAGAATAGTGTAACTTTGCATAAATTGTACAGTTTATGGAAATGCTTATCTTATATTCATTTCCATTAGAAATGCATAAGTGTCTTTTTAATGCTACTTTTAGAATCATGCTTAGGCACATCGACTGGCAGGTCTGAACCCTGCTTAACTGGAATTTTCTTGCATTACGATTGGACGTGCTAGGATACATCTCGTGATCAGATGTCAGAAGTATATGGACATAAATCTACAGGAGCTGGCATGTGAACCAGTGATCTGCTTTATCATTCTAATTTTGCTCCATGACCTCTGTCTCCTGCCACGTGGTGTACAACAAAGATTACAAAGATTGAGGTGAGAAAATTAGGAAGTCTTGCTAGGATTTTGGTGTTTGTTAGCATTGTGGTCCGATACCACAGTGTGCGAAAATGTTCAGAAGAAAACTAACAATGTTTAAATATTTACACATTTAAATTACAATGTTTATGGGAATAAAACATCAAAATGACACACAAGAATGCAGCAACGACAGAAGTATTTCCCATTTTATGATGCAACTGAGCGAATGGCATGCTCTCCACAACCACAACTGCATCAAGCCTACTATATAGGGATGATCTGAGAACTGTGCCTGCACTGTGATCTCCTCAGGGGCTGCACACCACGGGTGATCAAAAGCATCCCCATGAACCTCTAAAACATTTTATGTAGTACACATCATGTGGATTAAACTATGGGTGCCCTGCAAGTATCAGCATGATAGTGCGTCATTAAGCAGCAGCCCTTTAGACAGACCTTCAACCATTTCAAATTATACTCCACACTGACCAGCTCAAAGTGCAAATGGCAAAGCAGGATTATCACGATCATCAGAGGAACAGGGGTCTCAACAACTCTGGTATTATAGCACAAAAGAAATCGTAGCAGTGCTTTGCCCTTAGTTAAGAGGCTCCCTTTAGTTAGTATCCAAACTAATTTGTTATTTTCATGACTACATTCCATCCTAATATAATTACGATTCATATGTGCCACTGAAATTAGGCATACAAGGACTGTCATAATCAGGGATATTATACAGTAGGACTTGATACTTCTCAATGTAATATGCTCTTTTGATCATTTTCCGTGGAAACACATGCACATCTACCTTGGTAAGCTGCTCAGTCCAAAAGACTGTAGTTCCGAAATTATCTCTCAAATCTCCAATTAAAATCTGCTTTGATTTGCACACGCAGCACCGCCTTTTATGAGTAACCCATTTTATAAAGTATAGCCAAAGTACATCTCTCATTGTGTAAAGACGCATCAATTTCTGATGAACAGACGACACCACCACCATAACACCACAACCATCCTCACACATCAAGCTTAATTTATCATCCAATCAAGACTATGACCATAATCCCCCTATGTTTATTATAGCTGCAGGCCCAGGATATGTGCTGTCCAAAGACTGCCAAGCTCAGCCAAGATGCAAAAATATTTTTGCAAAAATCCAATAAGGGCAGGAGGTATTGTGGCTAAAGGGTTTGGTGAAATGGTTTGGGGCATACGTGGGTAATGAAATGCTGCTTGTCAGTGACAGTAAAAGGGCTTATCAATTAGCTTCCCCTCATTCTATCTCCCTGACTAGCTTACTTTTATTTCCTTTCTGTCTGCAGCTACACATGGGCTTCAGGCAGCACACTGGGAAAAATATCTTTCTTTTATGTTCATAATTTCTTTACTCTGCCTCACATATTCACAACAAAACAAGTTATTTTATCTTTGATACACTGTCTGTTTTGGCTCTCCTCAAATAAACTCTGCCTGTGTAGGGAAAGGTAGGCTTATAAAGTTATATATATATTAGGGGTGGAACGGTACATGTATTCGTATTGAACCGAAACGGTACGGGCGTCTCGGTACATGAATTTACACGGAGAATACACGGTATAAAAATAAATAAAACTCGCGTGCAAATGAATTCATGTAATGTGGAACTACTGTTACATACGCGTTTCTTAGGGACACCTAATCTTCAATAATCAATAATCAAGCCTTAGCTCTGAAGCTCCCAAGCTCCGCCTACATGTCCAGTCGGTCCAGTGAGTCCTTATAGGCTATATATGTCAATGAGTGAGTCCACACGAAGCAAACTAGTCCCTTCCATATACAACCAAACACGGATGTACTGTAGCTGTATCCCTTCTTGCCTCGACCACAAATGGCTTCCAGGCGCATTTGCTTCGCTGTTTGCTCCGCTGTTAGCTCCGCTTTTAGCTCCGCCGTTAGCTGTTAGCTCCGCCGTTAGCTTCGCTGTTTGCTGCTAGCTCCGCTGTTAGTGTGTGAAGCTAACGCCACAATTCGCCAACTGCTCTGTGTAACCGAAGCTGCTCTTTTAACACCCCTGCTCTATGCATTCACATATGAGAGCAGCGCTTGTCTCCCATATCACACTACTAGCTGATTGTCTTATAAGTTCCAGATGGAGTCTGGAGATGATGTGGGGTAGCCTACTTATTGTTTACTGTTTACATCTTACTTTATATGCTTCAGGCTGTTGCAGCTAGCTCAGGGGAGAGACTGGATGACACTAGGTGGTACAGCCTGAGACATGCACAATAAAAAAATTGCCTTCTGCATATTTGTTTTGCTTTTCCCTCCATTGTACCGAACCGAACTGTGATGTCTGAACCGAGGTATGAACCGAACCGTGACTTCAGTGTACCGTTCCACCCCTAATATATATAGTTGTATGTAGGCTCTGCACTGTAGCCTACGCCGTTGTGAGCATTTATACTTGTGCTCTGGTGTGTCTGCGTCACTCCGCAATTACATCGCCAAAACCGCTAGTTGGCAGTGGGATTTCCACGCCACTGTGTTGAGTTTCATCATGTACTTCAAACAATGGCGAAAACCAAGCAGATCACGTTGGAGTTGAAGCTAACAAATGTTGAACAACAGTTTCTTTTACTGAAATTACCGCAGAAAACATACAGTAGAAGATGTCAGAGGAGATGGTCTGTACGACCATTGAACAAATTACAGTAGCCTAAGGCAGGAGTAGGGTGAATTTTCTGTGCTTGTCCGAAATGTGACGCTACCAGAACTCGGAACTGTATCGGCGCAACATGTGGTTACATTTCTTGGGAGCTGCACGTCAGGCTATTCAATGCAGAAGTATAAACTGGCCTTTAGATATCTATATCTAAACAGAACATAACAGCAAGTTTAAAACAATTAATTAGCTTTTTACTGCAGATTGGTGATTTTAAAGCTAAAAGCAAGATCTTTGCAATTTAGGGTTGAATATGGCATAGAAAATATAATGAATGGATTATGTAAAGTCATGACTGTACCACATTGTCACAACTAATCCTTTTCATAATATTTTACATTAGAGATATGATACAGCAGCTCAACACAGCGTGGCAGAGACACTAATGTCTGTGCTGCAGTTCTCTTTTCTACATTTTCGTTATTCTGCCTCATCCTCTTCTCTACACCCGAATCTGCTGGAAAGTCGTTCTTCCATGTAATTTAAAACAAACAACAGCCAGACACAGATAAGGGCATGACAGGCAGAAAATAATTCTGCTGCCTTCCTTCATCTGAGGGAGTCTAGAAAGGTCACCCTCGTCGTTGCCAAACTTGTATTTGTGTCCGCAGGGGGGAGGGCGGATGCGGGGCATGAGGTCAGTGTTGCTTGGGTGGTCTGACGCTTTGATCAGGCAGGAAGTTATCCAAAAAGCGTCTTTAATTCCTGGAGGGGGAGCCAACGGAGCTCTAGGCAGAGGCTCCATAGGCAGTGTGAGGATAGATGAATGGATAGAGGAATAGATAGGGGATCTTTGTCCAACCAGAAAAGACGTAAAGAAAATTGATGTATTAAACTGTATTTTAGTTTGCTTAAAATTAATTTCTGAAAATCAGCTAGTCTCTGACAATGTAACAAGTTTTCAGTGTGAGTTATGGTTAGAGTTGAAAGTGTGCTGTAAATCAAGGGCCTTCAAGTAATGAAGTGAGATTATGAGCAGTTAAAGTAACTTAGAATAAAACCTAAGCATGAAGTTCATTCTTTACCTTGGAAATAGTAGTTTAGCATTAGCAGTTAAATGCAAATGGAAGCTTAAGATAAAAGGCAGCAATTGAACCTTGAGTGAAGATTATTGTGTTCAAATAAAACTATTAAACCTGTCCTTAGTGAGTTTTTAGCGATAAGTAGTGGCAGTTTGCTTCTATGTCAAGACATATTTACAAGGTGTTTGCATGCAATATTGTGCTTCAAAAGTAATCTCACATGAAGGCCATCATCTGGTCTGTAAAATTATTACTACTCGATTTTCAAACATGCATAGTTCACCTAATATAAAGCCTTTGAGTCACGTACCAATTTGTGCAGACCTTGAAGGATCAAATGTCAATGCAGATGCTTGCCTTGACTGTAAGCACAAAAATAAGCTATGATAAAACTAATGTAAATTCCTGCATAAAATATTCTCACCAGTTATCAAGGGAATTAGGTAAGAGTTGGTATATTTTGAGTGCAGACAGCTCCCTCGATATGTATAGTACATATACAGTACACCATCTGTCTGTCAATGTTCTAGCAGTCTTAATTACACCTACATTTCTCATGCATCGTAAACCGTAAAGAGAATTATTTTATCATCCATCTTCGCCGGTGACACGCACTTAAATGCCGTAAACTATTTAGTTAATGGCACACCTGCAGAGCTGACGCAGAGTGAGTGGGAAGGAGTTTATTGGACTTCTCAACATCAACTTTAGGGGATTGATCCAAAACTTTTAGACACCACTCTTGTAAAAACTCTCCAGCGCCCACACCGCATTACCTTAATGCATTAAAGGCACTTTACCCTCCACTTTTATATCATGACGTGCTTTAAGCAAGGAGAAAATAAGACTCCAGGCTGTGGTATGTACTTACTGCAGGTACTCTATGAAGAGGGGATATGAATGATATCAATCAGTGAAAAATCCTGCATCGGCTAGCGGGTGTCCTCTCTAACTGACAAGATTATAGGGGAGCTTTGAAGCTGCTTTTATTGGTTCCTCCACTTCATTTTGGTTTACTTAACACCTGGGAGCTTTCACACCAGCACACTGCTGTACTAAAGCACTATTTACAGCCTCTTGCACATTTTTTTAAAACTTATTTATATCCCCTCCTTTCTGTCAGTCTTTCATAAATTCCTGGAAGTGTGATTGATTTGAGGGACTCAAAATCAGCTAAGGTAGGGAGGATGTTTTTCACAGCCATGGAGGACGATAATAAAGGGGCTTCTCAAAATGGCCGCCCTACTGTTCAGAATTCACAGAGCAAACCAATTCTTCAGCCCGTCTCACACTCACACTACTGACTAACTTTCTAGCAGTTTAAATAGGCTATTTTGGCTCATTTGGGGCTTGATTGATATACAGAGGCGGGCTTGTTAAAGTAGCAAAAGGGCATCTGAGTGATAAAGACAGGGTCACCACTGAACTAAAGGGGGCAGCACTAACAAGCACTTGGATAGCTGTGTTGGAAGCCTTGCCACCTGACAGTAGCAGAGGAAAGAATAAATAAGGGTAATATAGCGAGACATTTTTGAAGGAGAGGAGTTGGGAGAGGAGGCGATGGGGGGAGTGAGAGCTGCGAATGTGGGAGGTGAGCAATAGGGGGTCAAAATGTGAGAGCTGCGAGATTCTGCACTGCTTTCATGGGCTTGTGATGAAAAAGAGATGGAGACGTTGGGGGTGGAGGCAGGAGAAAGAAGCGGCAGCCCCAGCATTGCAGGTCAGCCGCTCACACCGTGTGACGATGGCGTACACCACCTGCCTCTATCGGCATACTTCCCCCTGCTACTTTAACCCCTGCTGTCTGATGGAACTCTTCCCATCTGCAAACTGGCAACAGCTTGTGCATTTGTGAGAATCAGCCCCTCCATTCCCACATTATGGACTCAGATGTGGAGACAAACACAAAATACTAAATAATAATTAAATAAGTTACTCTGCAACGCTGGATCATCACAACAACTTAAATGGTGGTGGATAACATGCTAAGCCAAGGGTGGGAGTGTGTGTGTGGAGGGGCGGAAGCGACATGGCAGCACAAACATGTGGCTGGATAGTGACGAGAAAAGAAAACAGAGAAGACAGTCCTTAATTGCCTTTTCAGTCATTACCAGGGTCCCACACCTCATGAAACATTAATTACACCAAGCGCTGAGGAGATAGGGACGCTTAATTAGAAATTATTCACTGTGTGGCAAGAACTGAGAGATAGCATTTCAGCAGCATGTAAATTGTCCGTGTGAGATCTAAAATAAGCACGGCAAAAATCGGTGTAGACGTCATGCTTATCTGGCTTTCCCTCAGTTGACTGTCTTGTGAAGTGTGATTCCCTTTTACCTGATAGCATGTTGAGTGAAGTAGGACATGTGTTAACCCTTTGTTCTCCTCCCTTGTTTGCTGCTTCTCCCCTCCTCCCCCATTGCTTCCATGGCTCTTACCTATCCTATACCTCCTGCGTGGTTCATAAATAATTTACACCACAAGCTCTTTCCCCTACAGACAGGTGGTAAATGACACAGAGAATCTGTCAATTACCCTAACATCTGGGAGGGGTCTGATTGGTAAATCACTCTCCCACTTTAGCGCTACGCCTCTCAACTGTCCCTCGATCTCACTCTTTTTAAGCCCCATCTACAAGCTACCTTTCTCAGTGACAGTGGCCAATGATATGACATTAACGCTCTTGATGTGAAATACCCTTGACACTATTGCCCCCTCAATGCAGTTCCAGGCGAATCCCCTAATCCCCGTCACAACTTTAAAAATGGTCTGCTCCTCCCTTCATCCCAGGTGTATTGATCTTTCTCTCCACCACACATTCCTGTCGTGTGTGTAGCTCTTGTGTGCGCGTGGAATGTCCTTCCTCTTACAAGATCACAAAATGTGTGTGTGAGTGGTAATAATGTCATCGGACTGTACCTAAAGTAATGGATCGGTCTCACTGTTACATGCAGGGCTCGGGGCATAAGTGCTGGCTCTGGGAAATGTCAGATGAATATCAGAGAGCAGGTCTGAGTGCTAAGAGTTAGGGGCATGGAATACTGTATCTGTTATAGAGACATAGCAAAAAACATTAAGAGACATGCACAAAGCCTATTAAGGGTGTGCATAATGACAGGGATGGAGGAAATAGAATTTATGGGTCTGTAGAGAAACAAATGAGAAATCGAGATAATGGAGAAAGACTTGGGACACTAACCTGACCGTCTGCACATTTGCCACATATAAAGACCTTTTAATGTGAAATCAATACAATCATGTTGATGATGTAGATGTCTACACTAAACATATATGGGGACATATATGTGGGTGTATTAAGACAAGAAGCTTCCTGGTAAGCAAAACAAATGAATACATTATCATTGCATAGCCTCTGAAACATGAAAGCATGTAGAAAGGAGAGGTGCATATCATATTAAAGGCATAGTTGTACATTTTGGGATATACACTATGGGCCCTATCTTGCAGCTGGTGCAATGCAAAGCCCAACGCAAGTATCTTTGCTAGTTTAAGACTGACGCAGTTGTCAATGTCCCGTCCAGCGCCCGCGACGTTTAAATAGCAAATGCACCTGCGCCCATCTTTGTGCCCATGGGCATGCTGGTCTTACAGGGAGGTGTGCTAAGGTGAATTCTTGGCATATTGCTATCTTGAGGCAGCAAGTCTCACACACTATGCTTGTTTTACACACACACACACACACACACACACACACACACACACACACACACAAACACACCTTAATGAAGACACCAAGTTCAACCCTTTTGAACCATGCGCCCGGCGCACGGACCCTTTTTTCCGCCGTCAAACTAGCTTTCTTGAAAAACCTGAATCATTTTCTTATTGCCAATACACAGGGTCTTATGTTATTTATATATACAGTATACATAACATAACACCTCAGTGGGAGACAGATTTCTTTCATCTCAATTCAAGGAGCTTCAAAGATTTTTTTTTTTTATTCTGCTCTTGGTGTAACGAACCCAGTTGTAAAAGAAGGACACTTACCGGCTCTTCAGATGCTGAATGCTCCCGAGGCACTTGAAGCGACCGTTGACCATGATGGCCATGCGTGTGCACAGTGCTTCACACTCCTCCATACTATCAAAACAAAGAAGGGGAGGGGGGGTTGCAAAAATGAGAAGCAGTAATAATTCCAGGGTCTCTTACCTACTAGTCTGGCTCAATGGATGTTCATAGCTGGGATAAGGCCTGATATGCCGTGTGATGTCCATCCCCTCTAGCTATCTCTGCTATCGGGGCTTAACGCCGCCCAGGATGGTTGCTATTGTTTTAAAGAAATACAAACAAGCCAGAGCGTTTTTTCCCGCTACCCCAGAATATATAGGTGGTGTAGCCAGACCATACTCCATCACTGACACAGCACTGCAGAGATAGGTCTGGCAATGCAAGACTACATCCTCACCAGATGAAAGACAATGACATCTTAAAACAGGTCTTTTTAGTATAATGATTTTTGTAACGTCTGGCCTCATTCAAATGCTAAAATATTCTGTATTTAAGGCTAAGCCATTTATCACAGATGTTTTTTTTTTATAAAGGGTAGAACTCAATTTTAGACTGTGCCAACTCACATTATTTTTGCTGTGGAAGATATCTACTTATTTACAGAGACTTATTTCCTCAATTACAGTTAAAGTTTGAATTAGAGCATTTTTACATGTCTACTTTGACACCTTAAATGGACGACAAATTTGGTAATTAGAGAGAGAGGAAGGGACCATCTGTAGTTCTTATTTTCTCATTTTTTCTCTTTCGGTGTTGGGCTGGAGCAGGAGTCATTTGTAGTTGAGGCAAAACCTGTGAAGCCTTTCTGAGGAATGGTGCAATTAGGATTATGACTTTGTAAAACCTGGTGAATCTGCCACTTAACAAAACACAACCACCTGGTCATGCCATGGACGATTGGATGCAGCTCAGCCACATTGCCTTGGACAACAACAAATGCTTTTATTTCTCCATGAAGGGAAAACATGTAATGAGGTTAATATATTCCAAATGAGACAACAGCACATAGTATGCACATGCACTGCCAGGGGCACAAATGATTAAAAAACCCAAGCAATTTGGGAAATGGTAAAATGAATAGCCATGCAAATTGTTAAATGTTCCATATCGACTTGGGCCATCACGTTTTAGGTTTCGGAAGAAATTAGGCATTTAATATTGTTCTACTCACTCAAAACCATGCCCCAACAGGCCAACACTACAGAAGAAAAAGTTGGGACTAACTTTGCTCCAGGAAGTCTTGGATAATGAAAAGACTCCAGCACTGATATTGACAGTTTCCCTTTTCATGGAGGAAAAAAAGCACCAGTCGGTCAATATGCCCTCATGCATGAAAGCTATATAGCAGCCAGTTTGTTTCTGGCAGCCAATATTAACTGCCACGCAGGAAACAATACATTACAACTAAAGTGTACCTCTAACCAATTATAGTTACAATATTTTCTGCTGATTTCATGGTTTGGTTGCTATGCTATCCCTGGTGAAGAGTCAAACTATTTTGACTTCATCTTATCGGGTGAAGCGTGAATTCATTAGAGAAAATCAATAAATAAAGAGTGATGTTGCACCTGTGTGATGTGAGGATGACTGAGCGTCCCTCTTTGATGACACTCAGGATGCAGTCCCACAGGAAGCGCCGGGCTTTGGGGTCCATCCCAGTGGTTGGCTCATCCTGCAATAAATGTCATCTCTTTAAAACATTTCCATTGAATTCTGCCTCAGCACATACTTTAAGAAAGTAGGATGTCATAATATACAATTTACAGCAACAATTTACTTTAAACAGATAACTTAATGACATATGTGTTTAAATAAACATACAGATGAGTAACAAATAAAAGGAGAAACATAAGGAGCAGCAATAAGCCACATAAAGCAGTTATCACATCTCAACACATCACATCTCTGTGTTTACATACTGTACACATGTGGGAGAGATAGAAGTGTAAGGAGACATATTAAACATACCTAGGTAAAGTCTGGGTGAAATCTGAGTAAACCTGGAGGTACACATAATGGAGACACATACTGTAGCACTCTCCAACATAGCAAAACACACACAGTCTCAGTGACTTGCTGTTTCTTTTTCCTCAGGGCTAGTCTGTTCGTGCATGATTAGAGAGTGACAGTACTCAGTCCATTGGCTGGTTTCGTTCCAGGGCTGGTTCTCGCTCACTAGCAGAATCCTACAAATCCCATGGGGTATTTCCATCACTGTGCCCAATGTGTCCCTGTGCAACTCCCTGGGCTAGCACACAATAGTGAAACTGACACAGACAACCCATTATCCCACTGCCTCAAAGTAAAGGCTAGCCTGGTTCAGGCGCGTAAATAAGCAGGTTTGGAATAGTGCAGCTCGATAGGCTAAGCAACACTGAGCCAGAAAACAGACATGATTGGAAAGATTATTCATTACCTGACTCAAATTGTTCTTAGCAGCATAATCTCATGGGTTGCTTTAAATCATGCAAAGTAATGCATTTATAACAAACATCAATTAGGTTGCAT
Organism: Sander lucioperca; assembly: GCF_008315115.2. NCBI lineage: Eukaryota > Metazoa > Chordata > Actinopteri > Perciformes > Percidae > Sander > Sander lucioperca. The sequence continues at coordinate 22,802,964 of NC_050189.1, forward strand.
ATTTTATGACATTTGTGGTTATGAACTGACATTTAAATCTATTTATATAATATTACTGTATATTACTGCTTTATTAGACCATGTGATGTGGTGGCTGGGACATGGAATAACAAGTTACATTTGCAATAATCTTAATGTCAATCCATATTTTGGTGAGCCCCCACAGGGAGCCCCCAGAGTGATTTAAGGTCATTAAAGTTTGTCCCTCATAATAACATGGACACAACTTCCTAATGCACATTAAAGCCGCTTAATTGAAAGCATGCGATGCAGTGTATTCTGAGTCATGCCTTCATTAATCTTCCATCATTGAGAAAATGCTTTTACCCTCAGTTTTAAGTCCTGATGAATAGGAATTTAATACGTGCAAACACAGTTGTGTGTGCTCAACATTTTCCAAAAGGAATTGGTTCTTTCTTGAAAAAACGTGACTTTAAACATGACCAGTGAGTCACTCCTGAAAAATATACCCTTCTCTTATTCAGTGAGGATTTTCCAGATTGATCCAAAACCTGTTTTTCTACTAACTTTTGAAAGCATGAGTTATCCCATCTTCTTACTACAGCCAAGTCTCTGTGTGCTTGTTAAGAGAAAAAAAATGATCTTCTGTAATCCATCTGCACAGCATCAATATTGCTTTAAAGTATTACACTCTTAAGTCTTAATAAAACAGCAGGGCATCACATTTCACCATGTACATTACATCAATAAGGATGTATCTCACCAGGAATATCACTGGAGGACAACCGATCAGGGCCATCGCTGTAGAAAGTTTGCGTTTGTTCCCACCGCTGTAGGTTCCTGCTGACTTGTTGGAATATTTGACCAGGCCCAATTTTTGGATCCCCCACTCTGCCACCTTTTGAATAGAGAAATAAAAGTGACCCAACCAATTATGGTGTCAAGAAGAATGTTCATAAAAACCTCATCATCAGATTTTCCATGATGGATGATATTTTGACTTGGCTCTCCAATGTATTTAAGCTATGTAGTTTTCAAGGACAAGGCATGACAGCTGGCATCACTGTAAGACCTTAATCACAGGCTGCTAAGATACTTTTCTCCTTGCTGTTTTAATAATGTCTCGTCAAACACCAGCAATCAGGCACATCGCCAAAGTGCACAATATAGCCAGGTCTCAAAGGACATGTTTAAGTGTCACAATAACATGCAGGCTGTGGCACCTGCATTTAACTTCCAGTACATTTCTTGAACATACTGACATTTCTGTTTACCGATGATGCAAATATGAATACACAAGGGCTCAATTTGGATCGAGAATTGTCACCAAAAAAAGACGCAATGGGCGACAGCATAATTAAGAGTTATGCTAGCAGCGCAGAACAGGGTCCTTTCACACTGCAGCTAAAAGATCAAAGCCCTGGCGCCGGGTCCGAGGCGTATGGTCGCTGCCAGCCTCTTCCTCTTTTGATCTTCTTGTTGTAGAAGCAGGCGGTGCGAGAGGATTGCGGGGAGGCTGCATAGGGCCGGCCACACCACTGGACATGGTGAATAATGTAGAGCCATAACCCACAGCTGCTGCTTTTCCACCACTGGCCATTTTTCATTATGTATGGCTTCTCCCATTGAGGTTATCTATCACTTTGACATGTACCTCAGCTTGCCCTACATGCATTCTACTTGAAGTATTTTGATGGTAAAAATAAAAATAAAACATTCTGAGAGCAAATAAACATGTCTTGGAGTAGTCCAACATTTCAGTTTCTTCATTTTTTTTTTTAATATCCCAATTACGAGAGCTTGACAACTAATCTACATTTATGCTATTTATGTTAAAGATATAGTGCTTCACAACATTACTCATGAGTAAAACAAGTTAACCCAGTTTTAAAATGTACAAGGACAAACAATGTATGGAAGGATATAACGGTTACCATGGTGATCTCGTTTTCTGGTACCCCTCGTAACCTGGCGTAAAACTCCAGATGCTCTCGACCAGTCAGCAGCTCATTAATAGCATCAAACTGGGGACAATAGCCCAGGTTCTGGTGCACGTCCCTCATTTCTGTTCTTATGCTGGGAAAGAGAACATATTAGAGATTAGAGATTTGACAATGGATGCTATTAATTATTGAGATCACAGATTTAAAGGTAATGCCTTAGCAAGACAGAGTTTTTATATCAAACATACAATGAGAACAGTTAGAAGGCCAAGAAGCACACACACCATTTATGTTGCCTATTGTATTTTAAAGAGAAATGAGATTGAAACTGATTTGTTTGGAAGGATTCATTACATTTTCCCCAATACCTCGGAGCGGAGTGTGTCAAGGCCTGCATTTCTCTTTGAAACTCTTCCAAACATATATAGAGCAGCAGAGCGGTTCATCTCACATTCTGTACTCGTGGTCTCGAGTGTCCCCAAAACGAAAACGCAAACATACTAACAAAAAAAAAAAAAAATGTTTTGCAGTTCTAGGCATACCATCATGCACCCACTAGAGGCAAGTAAAACCATGGCAGCAGCAGTTCTGGATGCAGACGTGCCCTTTCTGCAGTCAACAATATGAATACCTTCACCCCCTGCAGGCGACAAATGTTACAGCGGATTTTCTTTCTTCTTTTTACAGCTGCCTTGTTTAAAAAAAAAAAGATAATATTGGACCCATTTTTTCCCTCGAATGTTATTTTCCAGGAGTGATTTGATGTGTCAAGAGGCTACTGGATCTCAACAAGGCCATAGTGAACTAGAGCTTTAGTGATTTAATATTACGTTTTATTTTAGCTTTGATAAAGGATCAATATACCAAAAGGTGGTATAGCCTTTAGCTGGTTCAGGTTGTCCCTGTCTCACCAAAGCTTTTTAAGTAGCTCCACCTTTTTAGATTGTTAGCACCAGCTGGTGGACAAGGGGATGGCTCCTGCTCCCCTTTGTTTTTTGTACTTATGTATGTACAGTATTTTTTGTATGTTCATGCCACCTTGTGAGGATAGCGTGAAAAACGAATAAAAAGTTGGTCAAAAATCGAATAAAAATCAAACACAATCCCAACCCAGGTAGTCCACTGCTACTGTTAGTTTGTTAAAGAGACAGCCAATTAGCCACTACTGGCTGTTAGCAGACGGTATCCACCAGCCGGCTCAGATGCCAAATGCAGGTATGAACAGCTATTCCCTCTGAGCACATAATCACAGATAAGAGAAGACAGTCAGGAGAGCAAGAACTTCCATTGAAGAGATGCTGCTTCCTCTCTTCTGCCGATCATTTTTCTTGCCAATGCACAGAAAGCATGATGAGCTGAAAACAGAAGAGTGGGTGTACTCACATCTGTTTTTCTCTCTTCTACATCGTTTTTGTTTCCCCTAAAGGTCTCTGGGATTGTTCTTTGATCTCCGTTACCCACATTAATCAACACTAACATTGCTGTGTTAGGCCTTGCTCTATTCAGCTCTCTTTCTTTGTTGAACACAAAGTCAATTACTAGATGTAGAAATGAACCACTATAGCAACCGCTGTGACGCGAAACCAACCGTAGCTTACACACAACCATGCTCGGATGTGCTTCCTCAGAGATGCATGCCAAGGCAAAGAAACACAGTTGCTTGTTCCTAAAAATAAGGAAGAGCAAGCCTACCTATGCTCAAGTGCCTGAGTCTCTATTGCTATTGCTAGTGTCAAGGTATTTCTTTTTTGGCATGTAAAAAGATTTCTTATGACTGATTCTTTAAGGCAGAGACAAAAAAAACAGCAAGGTACAGGGCGAGGATGTGAAAAGGAATGAAATATGTGCAAGATGTGCAAGAGGCAGAAAGAAAGCGAGAGCAGAGTTTTCAGCATTACTGAGAATATCGCAGTAAGGAGACATGAGAGAACCAAAGTTGAAAAGGCAGATATGGCAGAATGTATAAGAGACATCAAAACTACCTAGCCAAGAAAAAAACGAAGTGTGAGAGTGAGAGAGAAAGAGAAATAGAAAGCTGAGTTACACAGAACAAGAGAAGCAGAGAAAGGGTGTGAGCTATAAAAAAAAAAAAACCCACCTCAGCTCGATCCCCATCCGAGCAGCCATCTTGGGTGGCTAATTATGATGACTTACTTGGTGCACTAGTGGGAGTTAGAGGCTCACCTGTATCCATTTAGGAAGGCCTCTCCACCGGAGACTGGGATGTCTCCTGTCAGCATCTTGAACGTGGTGGTTTTCCCAGCCCCATTGATTCCAAGCAAGCCGAAACACTGAGGGATACAATGGGGAGGCTCCATTAGGTAAACTGGGTTTTGTAGATACAAGCCTCATTGGAAAACAGACAGCAGACAGTGGTGATGCATGGCATTTCAAATATTCTGTATGTAGATGAGTTGTCTTTTGAATAAACACTTTCCATTAACCCCTTTAATGAAGTTTATCTATAGACTCTCTAAATATTTGTTCACAACATACAGTATAATTGAAACTACAATTTATAGAGTATGCATGACTGGTTCAGTTCAGTGTTTAGCAAAATAACAAATTGATGTATTTCTGTACACAAACAAAACAACAGACTCTAAATCAACACGCCAGGCACACAGGAACAAATATTGTAAAAACCTGACCATTCCCAACTGCATTTCTTCCTGCCTCTGTACATTTTTACAACAAACATGATCCTCTCTTTCTTTGTCTAATCTCCCTGATGCTGCTGATCTTACTTCCCTCTGGAGGGAATGCGGCAGGAAGTCGTCTCTGCGGAGCCCCGCAGTCACGTGACCCGCCTTAGGTGCTCTGGCTGTGGCATAAATATTTGATTCCTGTCATTCATTGATCCCTGCTTGTTTGTGACCTGTGCTTGTGAATGCATAGAAGAGTGCTAAGCTTGATGTAAATAATGCATGGAAATGCAGTGTGTGATCAGACGAGCCCTGTGAATCATAATATTCTACTGGCATTTACATTGGGCTTTGAGTAAACAGTGGCAGGGAGGATGGATACCACCGGAAAGCCCATCGAGCACGACTGCCTGTCAGCATTTGAGTTTATGTTTAAATCAAGCTTCCAGCGCTACAGTGTGTGTGACCATGAGTATGTGTATGGTGGTGTATAACATGTTATAATGAGTAATACATTTTACACAAAGGTTCCTGAGTCAAAAACTCTATAAAAGTTTACTTTGTTGTATTTGGTTGTTGTAGTTTCCAACTGCTAATTTGGCAGTGTACTGAACTAAACATCACTGGGTCCCACAGACCCTGTTGCTCTAGCAATGATCTTCTACTTGCCTGCTTGTGTGTTTTTAGCACACACATGCTTGGCAGTAGCATAATGGCATAAAACAAGCCCGATAAGGAGATTAGTGTTCCTCCCAACGCCTTCTGTGAGCAGCGTTTGGAAGCCAAACACCAATTCAAATCTTCGAGAAATAACTGGAAACTGTAAATCAAAGCCCACAAAGAGAATTTCTGCTCATTGCTCCCTGCTCTCATGTGTCAATATTTTGTAAATATTATCATTATTATTCCATAATTTAGTCATATCCATTGTTTTTGTTCACAGGCAACAGCGAATGAAATCATCTCTCACACAAGGGTGTTGCTGGTGAATTTAAAAAAAGTAATGAAATGTGTAAATGCAAGAAAGTCGTCCAACATGGACAAAAGCAAACACACTATAGGATTGTAGAGGTGCTTGTGTGATTCAGCAGCATTTGGCTCACCTCTGCGGCAGGTACTCCCACACATAGCCTGTCCACGGCAGGGGTGCTCTTCCGAGAGTAGACCTGCAGGGAGCAGACAGTAAAATGAATCAACCAGCCAGCCAGAGAAAGAGGGTGAGGAGGCTGGAGGCAGGGAAGGGTAGGGAGCAGACAGTGAGGAAGATAACACAGAGGATAGTATGACAAAATATGGAGCGATAGGCCAGAGCAGCGGGGAAGAGTAGAGATGGAAGAAGCAGGTGGAAAAAGAAGGAGGGAGAGAGACAGAGAAAGTGAAGGAAAAGAAATGATCAAGAAGGGATAATTTGCAACATTTAGAGCCAGCCAGATGGTAAAAGGTAGTAAAAAAAGAAGTTAGACACTTGCACAGGGGGGAAAAGAGGAGGACATTAGTATTTGTGACAGCAGTGACAATATTCATGAGGAAATCTGTCTCCACTTTGAGTGCCACTTCAGTACCTTCAATAACCTTCAACACACTCACAAGTCACCCAATATTCTATGTATGGACACCAGCTTTACAGCAGCTGCATTTAGTGGTGTCAATATACAGAGATGACTAGTGAAAAAGCATGCTGTCCTTAATCTGAAAAATTCAGAATGTGATGCTCATTCAAATTAAACAGCTGCCTGCGGCTGGTGGAAATGACCCCAATAAGAGCGGTACGACTGAATCAAAACATTCACGGGCAGTAAAACCCAAAACAATGAGCTGAAAGAAGCTAAAACTCTGGAAGCGAGAGGGGAACTGCAGTCTTTGTGAAAATTTTCACGCAACCCCTTTCACATTGCACCCATTATTTATATAAAAATATTGACTGACAGACCATTGGACGAGCTAACATTGTCATCCCTAAAACTCCTACCAGTGATAAAAGACCACATGAGATGCAGAATCCCATCTCTCAGGACAAAGAAGATTTGAAACCTCTCACATTCTGATTGTGAGTCAGTATCCCACTAAGATCATGTAGGGACAGTGGAAAATGAGAAGGTGGTTGATGTTTTTCCACATCTCACTTGAAAACTTTCTATGCTGCACTCACATCCTCCCCCGCTGACCAGTCTCATCCATGCACATTTTGCATCCAAGTCTGCATCATCTGAAAATCTCACCAGAGGAGGTAAAAAAGATCCCTCTTGAAGTGAACACATTTTTTTACAATTTAAAAAATAAATAAAAAATACTGCAGGCAAACAAAATGAGGTATTTAGTGCATGAGGTGTTTTTCCACATCCAAGACTATGTTAGGGTTTGATATGTTTTCAAAGTGGTTTGAATGCCGTTGCTGAATGTGACAGTTAAGAATCAAGGACAGCACTGTGCCCCTTTGAGTTATGAAAGAGTGACTACAGTTGGCTGTTTTTTTCGGTTTTTAAAAGTTTAAAACATAGTTTTCGATGAGTGCTGTGTGTTTAAATGCCTGTACAGTATATAAGTGTCAGAGACTTCAACAGTGAATGTTCCTTAAAACAGAAAAGTGACAGGATTCCTTTCTCAGTGTGAAGGATATATTTCCTGTATAGAATGCCTAAACCAAATATCCAACATTAAAAAGACTCAGCTGTCCCAGCCGCATTCAGAATGCTACCAGGCAAATGTAAATTTAGAACTGCCACTTCAAGCCTGACAAATAATGGAATTGCATTTATCACACAGTTGGCACATCAAAAGCACTTAATTAAAGCAGAGTTGCGTAGATCCATCATTCTTTCAGTGGCATCTGGCAGCTGCACTCTGTGCTTATTAACCTGGATTACACATACTACTTTTTAGTGATAGTTTGGAGTGCTAAAGTCACATCAAAGCAGCAGATACATGTATGGAGGAAGGCAATTAAAGGATAATTCCCCTCCGACTCGAGCACCACAACAGCTGTCATGATAAGCAGACGTCTAATCAGATGAGACAGTTGAGTGAATGTGATGGCGGCAGTTGTACAAACCTAAAATATAGATTTAGGTTAGAAAATCACAAGCTTGAGCTCCATGACACTGACACTGCTTTATCTAAAAAGAATGGTCCATTCATTCTACAAATGGCTCACAGCAGTATGAGGTGCTATCCTGAGGTACCTAAAAGCATCAGTTCCTAACCTTTTTTGTCTGATGTAGCCTCACAAGCCTTTTTCATCACCACCCATCATGATCCAAACGTTTTTTTGGTTGGTTAATGTTAACGTTTTAAAGTGAATGCAATTTAACACAGGTAATTGTATTAAAGTGGATATTGTTATATAATGTTTTTTATACAAATCAAAGGGATACTTGAATTGTCCCATTGTTTCAATAACTTTGATCAAGTTTTCACGAGTTCCACTTGGAGTGGCAGAGGTTTGATCTTTCAACCATTTATCCATTCCTTAAGTATTTATTCTAACTGCTCTGTTCACTCGCTAACTAGTTTTAACGCGCTCTTTATTAAAGGACATAGTCTTGAGTTGTTACTATTGACTCAGATTGGGGGTGTAACCTGTGCAGTCAGTATATCAACTGTAGTAATTCACACCAATTTGTAATCCTGTGTTTCTTTTCCACAAGGTGCCACTCATCACTTATTACGCTCCTAAATTCAAACAGCTGCCACAAGGTTCTTTAAAACTTTCTCTGTCAACTTAGTGAGTGACTGGAAGGTTAAACTGACAGCACTGGGCCTGGAAAATACTCACAGACGGACACACTTCGATTACAGTCTCCATCGATTACAGTGCCGACACTAATGCAGCAGCTAAGTGGAGGCTAGCAGGTGGGGCACATAGCAAAATGCTCCTGTTTAGAGCAGCATGAAAAGGAAAGGGAGGAGCAGGAATCTGACATATGATTGATGGCCTGTCGATCGCTTCAGAGGCATTCTTAGATTTATGACAGGGCTCAGCTTGTGGCGCGTGGCCACCGAGGCCATGCGCTCATTGATCAATTTGTTATCTACACCCCAAATGGATGGGGCACAGCTGTGGTGGGATTCAATGAGGGCACTGCAGGAAGAATCCTGATGCCTTCTGCCACTGCACTGCTGTTTTTGTGTGGTGACGGGCCACTGTGTCTCATCTCAGAGAAATATTGTCAGCCATCAAGGTGTGTATGAACAATGGCTTCTTGTCAACAGCAGACAAGCTCAATCAAATCTAATCTAATATCTTCACATTTTGGCACTGTTTTAAAGCTATATGTACAGTAGAGATGAAGTGTTTTCACAAGTTTACAGTTAACAAGTTTTAGCTGAAAAATGAAAATTCCTCTCCACACCTTTCACCTTGTGAGATGATTTGTAAGACATTACCCATCCAACTGTTTTACCCAGCGCTTGTTCAGTAATTACCCTATGGAGTGTGTCGCCCGTCTGTGTCCGTGAGCAATGAGTGAAAGATTAAGTATAGTGAGACTGCAAAGACCGAGAGAGTAAAGGAGTGAGGAAGGGTGGTAAGAAGCAATAGGATGTTAGATCGTCCAGCTGTTGGCACAAGAGCTGCAAAGCAGGCTGCTGTGGTGACACTTCCTGCTGCCACACCGCCCGCAGGGAGGGAACATCTGCCGATGGATGAACCGTAATCTTGGCGGTGTTGAGGCACGCACAGTCATAGCACGCTCAAATTCACCTACTGCATGGGGGGGAAGGACCAGAGCTGTATAGGAGCACAAACCTTTACGCCCCTAAAATGTAATTGTTTGGTTCTCATGCCCACTTATGTTTGTGAATGTTCACAGCTGCTCACTCGCAACCTGTCTTTCCCATTTGCCTTGCAAACTGAATTCAATTCAATTTATTTATAGTATCAAATCATAACAAGAGTTATCTTGAGACACTTTACAGATAGAGTAGGTCTAGACCACACTCTGTGTCACTGGCGGACGCCGCTCCTTGCGGCCGTGCATTTGCGCGGCACTCAGACATCGGATGATGAGATATGACAATGTACACTGTAGTTACAGCCACTTTCTCGTTCATCGCTAAACACTCAAAATGGCCGCCACGCCACGCCCACACCGAAAAGTTTTTCTTTTAATAACTTTTCATCTTTAAGGTGTTGAGATGGTACAGACCAAATTTGAAGTCCATCGGATGAAATCTCTAGGAGGAGTTCGTTAAAGTCTAGCACCTTGACTTTTTGGCCTACTTCCTGTTGCCACTAGGGGGCGCCATGACTTTGAGTCAATTTTGACCAGTAAATGTCCTCAGAGAGAGAGTCTTATGAATCATGAAAAGTTTAGAGCCAATTGGACAATGTACACTCGAGTTACACCCACTTCCTGTTTCGATGGCGAAACGCACAAAATGACCGCCCCGCCACGGCCACGCCCTATGATGAAAAGTTTTTCTTTTAATAACTTTTCATCTTTAAGGTCTTAAGATGGTACAGACCAAATTTGAAGTTGATCGGATGAAATCTCTAGGAGGAGTTCGTTAAAGTACAACATTTGGTAATGGCCAAAATCGCACTAATTTGGAACTTTCAATTCAAAATGGCGGACTTCCTGTTGGGTTTATGGTATGGCTCCGATGACGTTTTTTGTACATTCTGACATGCTACATATGTGTACCAAGTTTCGTGAGTCTACGTTAAACGTACTGCAGGGGCTCAATTTTTGTAACTTTGTAGGGGGCGCTAGCGAGCCATTTTTGTGCGCCTATTCCCGAAACCCTTAAAATACGTACATTTTCACCAGACTTGATGCGACCGCCAATGTTGGTGACTTTTTGAATATGTTAAGCCCCTCAAAAAGGCAATTCATTTGCCGGGAAAATAATAATTCCTTCAGTTCCAATAGGGCCTTCGCCACTGTCGGCGCTCGGGCCCTAATAAATAAAGGATAGAGCAGTACACATTGTACTTTGTACACGCTTGAGTGCAAATATGAAAATGTGCAGGGCAGAGAAAACAAATTTGCAATTGATTGATTGACAAAGTGCAAGACAAGGCCATGTATATACAGAGGTTAAAGGCCAGAGTTCACCATCCTGCTGGCCTGAGGGAAGAAGCTTTCTGAGTCTATACGTTGGACGTTTTACACAATCAAAAACAATCTCACATTTTCTAAAAGCGATTACAAACGAATAAAGCAATTAATCAATCTTTGATAAAAAAAATAAATGACAAAGTGGGAATGAACTACTACCAGAGCAATACTTTAACAAGAGCCAAACGATGCACTGCACAATACCTTAGTGAGATCATAGATTCTCAGAAGGTCGTTCTGGGCCTTGCCTTCATAAACCCGTCCGCGTTCCCGAGCAACATCGATATCCTCTTCCTCTGCAGATAATGGCTTCCCTGAAATAAGCCTGGCAGAGAGAAGTCAAACCGCAGTTGGCACAACACTCTTCAATAAAATTAACATGAACTCACATGACAAATTATCTCGGTCAAAGTTTAAGCTCAGTGAAACAATCTCGGTAATTTTCATAAATAGTAGAAGCCACAGGCATTAGTTTCCATGGCAACCTTGCTTTTGGAGTAAGTAAACACAAAAAAAAAAAAAAAAAGAAATCGAGCAGTATTTGCCAAACAGATTCACAGTGCCACAGATGTTTTATATAACATTAATATGCCAGTATATTACTAATTTAAATGATAGAGAATCAATGGTTTATCTGACTGAAACAAATACTGGATGGAAATACATAAAAACGTGTGAGGCACTATTTGGACAATTTTGAGTTACACTTTAATTCACTTTGAAATAACAGTTGATAGTCTCTTTTACCTTGGCTTGCAGAAAAATTTATACTGGATGAGTATTGTAATGGCAAACATGACAGCTCCCTGGATGGACATGGCGCAGAGGTTCTTTCCCACCATGTCCCAGCTGAGTGGGTCTTTGAAACGGTCTTCCCCTAATAAAGGAAAAAAAAAAAAAAAAAAAGAGTGAAAAACATCATGAAATATGATCATAAACAAAGTCCATAAACACAGAAAATGGTAAGTAATTAAATGCATTATTACTGAAGCCAGAAGCAGTTTCAGATTAGAGAGAGCAAGTATGAACTGAGGGGAAGGTTCACAAAGATAAAGATTAGAACAAATGTAAAACAAAGATTAGAACAAATGTAAAACAAAGATGTATATCATCAAAAGGAGTAAACGTGGAATCTTTTAGATGAGGAAGTAAAAATGTGTTATACGCTACACAGATTTAAAAAAAATACTAAAAAGTAGGTTGATTAACAAATATAAAAGCGAGGCATGAATGGCAATGTGTATATGAATGGGAATGTATTTTGTTTTGTTTATTTTTTACTATTTTAAAAATATACTATTTTAATTAATGATAATGCATTTTAAGAACAAAATAAGAATAAAATAGAATGTAAAAAGGGTAAGTGTAATAAGCAAATGCTTCAACCTACAACTTTTCGATCAGTATTGATTATAAACGAGTTAAGATGACTAAGGTGACACTTTTTTGTTTTTACCATTTATGTTATGTAAGTGATGTGTATTTATGTGATTGATTGATTGATTGATTGATTGAAATAAACTAAACTAAACTGTGTCATTTCATGTTGAAGGTGCCCTGCCACACGTATTTCATTACTTTGTGGTAATGTCTGAAGTTCTACCATGGACTCTGTAACATTTTTTGTGGAAAACATGCCTTGGTTACCTTGTTTCAAGCCATTCTAGCGTGGCATAGAAAGCCTGCAGGAAGACTCAGCTCGATTTGTGCCAGTTCTTATTAATATTCAACAAGCTAAGCTGCTTGACTCTGATTGGCTAACAGCAAGCCAATGAGAGCCTGGCTATCAGCATCCTTTACCCAGCACAACTGGGCGAGCTCATGAATAGTAATGAGCTCAGGCAACACCACTTCAGACTGACCAGCTTTTGTAACTGGCCTGATTTCTCCGCTAATTTCTTTTCAGTGGCTAGAGCTGACAGGAGGTAGCAGTCCATTTTCACATTCACGACATAACACAAACACATATGGACCTAACATATTTAAAAAAAAATACAAGTAAAAACGGTTTTGTGTGGCAGGGCACCTTTAATATCCAGCCCTTATCTACAAGCTCAGAATACGATTTAACAGAAACATCATAAAAAAAATGGAAATACCAGATGTATGTATTGTTTCATGGACAGCCAAATATGTCTTTGTGAAAAGTTAGAGGAGAGCTGGAATTTGATAGCTCTTTGAAGTGTTTTTGAGACATATTCATTGGTGAAAGCCAGCAGTTTAAAATGCCACTTAGCCTTAAAAAATAAAATACAAAAAAACGCTGTCACCTATGTCATGTGAGAAAATCAATGATATCCTCTACTTTTCATGTCAAAAACTTTTCTGGCTAATGAACACTTTAAGTAAACTGGTGACAGCCCCCCCCACTCTAATCATTCTGCTCTCTCTCTTTCCTCCCTCTCTCAGACTCAACAACCCTTGAGCCTTAGGGGGCAGAGTAAGTAGACAAGAAAAACGAAAGCGCTTTCAGTCTCGTTCTCTGGTAAATAGCCCCTCTCCACACTAGCCCTTTTATGTTCTGATTGCTTTTCTCTTCCTGCTCTCCGCCACCGTCGCAAATGATTCCTCAAGCCACTATTTCCTGCTCCATCTCTCTAGAGATAACACCTCTCTTCCTCTTTCATGTGCCTCTTTGTCTCTTGATGGCCTCCTCAACCCGGCTCCGCCTCTACAGCCCTGTTCCAATCTTCTCCCTGTCTGAATGTTATTTAAGGGTCTAATACATGGGTAAGGAATGATCAAATCAAAATGTAGTCACTTTAGTCAAAAAACGGTCAACATGTGTACTGTATTACAAAACATTATTTCATCAATTGACATGTTTTTTTTACTTTTGTTTGAGGACAAATTTTATATAACTAAAGCCCTATTTGCCTGGGACTACTATTACCAGTGGACTTCATGTGATTTAGAAATTACCCCCCCCCAAGGATTGGTTATGCTGTCATAGTTGTGGTGGCCACTTACCAAAACTGCTGAACAGGGTGGCTGTTGCCTGGTTCTTGGCCATGTCAATTAGCCCTCTGCCGAGACAGAAATGTGGGAATATCAGCAGCACCTGCTTCACTATGTTGTTGATGCGGGTGACATTCTGTTGGGGAAAATGCACACAATCACACAAACAAGATACAAATTAGTAGCAAGTTAAAGCTTTGAATATTCAAGCCCTGACTAGAAATTAGCCAGCACAAGTCTAATATGTTTACTCGCCGCCTTGAATCAGCAGGGCCAGTGGCATAAGAGGTTTGGAAGACAATGGGCAGTGTCCTGACGCAAGCGTGGATAATTAACACACATCCTGAACTCCATTTGCATGCTGCGCACTGCTGTGCTGCAGGGCACGCCGACGAAGCACAGAGCATCTGAGTTCATCTGCCTTGTTGCTGGAATTCAGCATACATTAGGGAACATACTGTGTGATCCATGAGGTAACACACATACAGTATGTGTAAACGCAAATTGATAAGGTGGTGCTCAGGTAAGCAGATGTTCATCCTTAAACTCATAACTATGGGTAGAAGGAGTACCACGAGACCAAAAAGATACAGCTGACAAAAAAGCTAAAACTGTGAAAACACCTACAGACACTCTCTGTGTGTCTGCCTCTGTTCTTTCTTCTGATACTGTATACAAGAACAAAGAGACAGATACACACAAACACAAAGCCAGAGCACATTGTTTCACTGTTTGACAAGGCATACAGAAAAAGCTAGTCTCATCTTGACAGGGCATTTCCTGGCTACAACTTGTCTCTCTAAAATTATACTTTCCCTTGGCCTAGTAAAGCACTAAATAAATAGTTAATTAAAATGAGACACAATGGACCGGGCTATAACAAACTCGCTCAAATAAGGAAGGAAGTATAGTAAGGGAGGGAGGAAGGAAAGGATAAGATAGAAAAGGCACAACGAGGGAAGAATAAATATGACTACGTTTGGCACTGCATGGCGTTCAAAAGCAAGTTCATGCATTATGCATTCTGCTTCATTGTAGCATAGTCTTCAAAGCTCTTGCATACAAGCAGGAAGACCACAAATTCATCATTTCTGTTTTTGGGCAAGCCAGAGCATAGAGTACGCAGGGCGTACTGCCACCCCGGCAGTGCATTTTGTTAAAGCTGTGTGCAAGATTTCCAGATGATGGCCATTGTTGTCGCATAATTTATTCATGGGTGCTCTGTGATTTATGAGTTTCACTGAGTAAGCTTTCAATTAGCAGTTGAGGATGAGTGCATGAGGCCTGTCAGCTTTTAAAAAAAACAAAAAAACACCAACAATCCAAATGCCAGATTTAAAGATATTTATGTCAAGTAACTTTACTGGATCTTTGTCTACATTTTAAATGAATAGTTCAACATTAAGGAACTCTTGCAGAGAGTTAACTGAGAAGATTGATACCACTATCATGTCGGAGCCAGCAGCCGGTTAGCTTAGTTTAGCATAAAGACTGCAAACAGGGGGAAACAGCTAGCTGGCTCTGTCTAAAGGTAATACAATCCACCAACCAGCACCTCTAAAGTCCACTACTTAACATGTTTTATCTTGTGTTAGTAACTTTGTGGAGTCTCTGCCGGTTGCCTGGAAACTGGTCCTGGCCAAGAAATAATCCGGCTGGGAAATAGCTTGTCTAAGTTGTCTTTTTACCCTTCAGTTTTTGTACAGAAAAAAAAAATAATAGTAATTAGTGAGTGTGAGTTATCTTTAGACAGAGCCAGGTTAGCTGTTTCCAGTCTTAATGCTATGCTAAGCTAATCCCCTACCGGTTTCATATTTAGCAGGCAGACATAAGAGTGGTATTGATCTTCTCATCTAACTCGTATTTCCCAAAATGTTGAACTATTCCTTTAACCTGTCACACTTTGTTTGATCGCTTCTTCTTCTTCCACATGATCCTTGAAGAGAAGGCATGCCCAAATCTGATCAGAAAGGTGACAAAGCTACAACTTTACAGTAGCTCCAAATTAAAGCTGGAGAGCTACAGTATGCGGATATCTTGTATGCAAAGTCCCTTTGGCTCAACCCAATCTTGGATAGTCTAAAATAAACATTTATGCAGCGAAACAATAAAAAACAATCAGTTTTATGTGGAAGACATCATATGAGGATGAAAGAAAGATAAAGATGAAGAAGAAGAAGAAAGCAATCAACGTACAGTAATGTTCAAGATCAAAAGTAAGCACATGCATATGGTGAGATGATTTTCTTTGCATGAGTAGGTAGTCACTGGCCTAGTTTTTCTATGGCAGATATCAGAGCGTGATGAAAAGGCCTTATAGATCATAATGTCAAATCAAACTTGATGTTCGCCAATGTCTCCAACAATAATTCATCACTCCTTTTAATCTATATTTACACGTTTGCTTGAAGATAAAGGGTAAAAAGAACTGCAATCACCCTTCATAGCTAAGAATGAAATAAGATAAAATAAATAATAAATTTATTCCATTCATCAAATCAGAATAATTTGTTTCAGATCATGCAATTTATTATGTCCAATTATTATCAGCTCATACTAAGGGGAGCTGAGATGTGTTCAGGAACATTAATTTACAGCTCCAGTAACAGTTTTAATTGTATTTCTAGAACCAGTTTTCTAGGTTGACTTCTGCCTGTAAATTGATATGTGTTTGACATTACAGTAAGCTAGCTAGATAAAACAAGAAAAATGTCAACAAGAGCAGAGGAATTTATACCGCAAGATGACATTAACGCTATCATTCCTTAACGTTTTTCAACATTGAATGTCAAACAAATTGTATCCCCCAGTTGACTAACATATGTAAATACACACACACACACACACACACACACACCCCTTGGGATTTGTTGAATGAGATAAAGAAAGTTGAATAAACAAACAGCTATGACCTTGGCTGAATGCGGCCCATCTATCTAGCAAAGAAATGCGAAGAAAGCAAGACCTAATTTGAGATCAATACATGAAATCACACATCTCCTCTTGACTGGGTCTTCATCAAGAACGTCTAAGAGGCTCTTAGTCGGAGATGATGAAATGCTGGACAATGTTCCTCCTTAAGTTTGTGCTATATGCCCATCAGTGTTGCCACTTAACTAACTTAGTTACTTTACAGATTACTTGATTTTAAAAGTAACTTAGTTACTTTACAGATCACTTGATTTTAAAAGTAACGAAGTTAGATTACAAGTTACTTTATTAGTTACATTCAACAACTGCCGACAACACCCCCACAGCCTCAATATAAAAATGACAACCGGGTTTACTGTGAGGCAACTCGGCATTGCCAGTAGTAGGGATCTTGTTTATTATGGCACGAAAGAGAGCGAGTCAACCGTGTTAAGGGCAGCATTTCCGCTACAACATACTGCCCGATCAACTTCTTCAACTCTCCCCCACTTACTGGTTTTGCACCGAAGTCCAGCTTTTGTTGTTTGGGTGGTGGGGGACCTCCTGCTCTTTGCTCCGCACCACCTGGTGGGACTTGCTCTGTAAGTTTGACTGCAGTGCTGCGACTCCAAATGTTTCTTCAAATTTGACGTAGTGTTTTTGTAACTAGATAGCACTTTGTCGCCACCAGCACAAAGTGTACAACGAACCTTAATATTGCCGTCTTTAGCTGACACAAACTCAAAATAGTGATTGTATTTCCAGCTAGAAAACGCGCATCTCTCTCCTCCCTCCATTGGTGTTTACGTTTGTGTCGCTGCGTGGTACACGTGAACTGTCCACATGCTGAAAACGTGACCTGTCCTCATGCTGAAAACGTGACTTGTCGCATACGTGACTTCACTCCCAGAGACTTAAGAAGAAAGCAAAAATATATATTTTTGCTAAGGAAAATGACAAAAATAGTAACGCACAGTGACTTGGATAAGTAACTTTAATCTGATTACTGGTTTGGAAATAGTAACGCGTTAGATTACTCGTTACTGAAAAAAGTGGTCAGATTAGATATCACTAATGCCCATAAATCATTTTCAAATAGTTTTGAAGGTGGTACAGTCTGCGAGGCGCATAACTGACCCATATTGCTACTTGTGCTTATTCCCACAGCGTGGCTTCATTCATAATACTGGGAATCACAATGAGAGCAGACAGACACAATATATGGCTCCAACAGTTGAGGTCGATTTTTTTTTTTAGCTACTTTTCTTGTGAAAAGGCGGGAGCGCTATCAACCAACAAGTTCAAGAATTGTT
Organism: Sander lucioperca; assembly: GCF_008315115.2. Classification (NCBI taxonomy): domain Eukaryota; kingdom Metazoa; phylum Chordata; class Actinopteri; order Perciformes; family Percidae; genus Sander; species Sander lucioperca. The sequence continues at coordinate 22,820,753 of NC_050189.1, forward strand.
ATGGAAGTTGTAGCTAAATTTAGGGGTGACCCTAAATAGTCGAATATGTGATGCTTCGATCGAAGGAGCCTGATTCAACTGCCAATTTCACAGTCGAATCTTCGCAGAGGCGTTATTAAATGAGGATCATGCCACTTTGGCTAAATGGGGGTGCTCAATGTCAGATTTTACATACGTATAACTACCCAATAAGTTAATATACAGCATATTATTTATTTATTGTTTATTTATCAGGGACATTACCTATAACATTATCACAACCAAATGTGAGAGATGAAGGGTTTTTTATAATATAAATATCAACATATAATGCTGTAAATAACAATGCAAAGAAAGGAGCTTTTAATAAATCTTGTCTCTGTGCGTGAATAAGTCCAACCGCCCCATGACTGATTTAAGTTTCACTCTCTATGATCCATGACCCATGGAGGAGAATCTTGGCGGCAGGGATTTAAACCTTTAACTGAAAATATCTGGGGAAAGAAAATCTAAAGTGTGGGTGCACTTTGAAATAGTAAAAGATGATCCAAAGTAAAATACAGGAGCACAGCCGTGTTCGACAGGCGATAGGCAAGACTTGATGAATCTGATTCAACAATGTAAATTCTTAGTCTGGGACAACTACATTTGTTGTTTTTTGGTTGTCAGACTTTGCCAGTTATTTAAAAAAGGGGTGGAGAAAAAACTAGACTGAGTCAGCAGGACCCGATGCTTCTGTTATGTATGTATGTGTCTTTAATGGCTATTTTAAGGCCAAACACGGCAGACAAGAACATTGTTTTTTAAATGCACTGGCCAATTTTGAGATTTTGGACTATTTGGCTTCCAAACCTTGTCTTCTTCCATTCTATCTGTATTCTGATGGTTTGTACAGAGGGGTAGGTTCATATATCATTCATAGCTAGATTTATGGAACATTTAATTCCTAAAAAACATGGTGAAAATTGATTTTTCTATGGCTGTTGAAAATAATTTGATTTATGAACCTGGCTTTATCCAATGTTCTGTTCTGGAAATGCATGCATTGCAAATGAGTGCATATTTAATTAGATAATACCTCATTTGCATATTTAAACATGAACTATACTAATGCACTTGTAACACAAAAAAAGAATTGTCTTATTGTATTGTAAGTAATCAACTGGGGAAGTTTCATGGTGATATCTATTAGTTAAAATGTGTACCCTATTCTCCTTTAGTGTCCTGTCTTAAACACCCTGCCAATAAAGGATGCTGGACTTCACACAGTGCCCTCCAATTACACTACATGAGGTTGGTAGGACCTGGCCTATGTTTATCCTGAAAAATCTATCTGTGCCCATGGTTATCTCTGAGTGGCACGTGGTGGAGGCATTGACTCAGACACTGCTTCAAGCATACAAGGCAGGCTGGGATTGATACAATCCACAGGGAGCTGGACAGTCCTGAGGGGAAGAAAATCTCCCATTGGTCTCAAGACAAAACTGGGGCACCGAGCCTGTAACACTGCAGCTTTGCTTCCTCTCTTGGAAAAATAGTGCTATGCCCAAAAGGAATCTAGGTTCACCCCGTGCTTGAAAACAGAGAACAGATTGAAGCCTGTAGCTTTACTTTTGAGTGCCATTGTTTCAGTAATGCCACCGCTGAGGAGTCTACAAATGATGAGACAAAGCTTTGAAACTGTAGAAGTTGCAATAGGGGAAGACTGGATTGAGCTGTCATGTGTGAGATCTACCCTTTCTGCCTAACTGGGGCACTGTTGTATCTACGCTAGCTATTTTGTGAAGAGTCTGTTCCCTAGAGATATCTGCTCTGAACTGGGGACACATGGAAACCTGGAGAGTTGTAACATTTGTTGATTGATGTCGACCCATCAGGTTCTCTTATCAGCTGTTAAATCAAGTCAGATTAGCAGAATTACCATGGACCTCTTAGCCTGTCAAGTCTCAGAGAAACACTATCTCTCTCCCTAATGCCTTGGAGAAGAGAAGAGTGCAATAAATCTGTCCCTTTACACTGCCAGTGGGCACCATGCTATTCATTAAATTATTACCAATGGCACCCTTTATGAGTAATATGCTGCTCTAACACTGTATCTATAAATAAAGTGAATGCAGAGACAACTAAATGGCAACAATGACATTCTTTGACAGTAGACTTGCCAGCCGAGAAATACAAACTAATAATGAATGTCGTAGATAATGGAATCACAATGCAAATGAGGCAGCCTCGTAAGGAGACCGGAAACATCCCATGCCATAGCCGAGCGGCGCCAGAGGAAACATCAAGTCAGAGGCAGGCGTGTCGGAAAGGACAGAGGCAAAGTCTTTCAGACAACATTACGCTCCGTCTGAAGTGTCGGCTCAGAGCTGTGGGAGACATTCTGACGAAGCATCAGACATTGCGTCTGTCGACGAGGAATGACTGATCGGCACAAGGCTAAAAATATAACATGAAAAAAAAATCCAAAAGTAAATGATTAATGCTAATCATGCAAGTAACAGTTAAGTCTAGAAATGAAATTAGACACGTTTAGTTCAGAGAACAAATGAAAAAGACACCAAGACAAGTAAAGTAGATACTTTTCTTAATCACCACCACCTCTAAGGCACCAAGGTCCTGTTGAGAGCTCTGGCTGTGACATAAATTGTACAGTCAGAATAGGCCAATTTCTCTCTTCTTTTTCTTTTAATGAAATGTAATTTAAATTCTAATCAAAAGTTAAATGACTGACAGTCAACATTCTTCTCTCTCCATTTCGTATGCAGGTCTTTTTTGGTGTCTTTGTCTTATGATTCCACCAAGTCTGTAGCAGCTTGCAGTGAAAATGAACACATTCTGAAAGATGGATGAGGAAAGTTCTCTGAATACCCAATTCTCACCAATCGATTAAATATTAAAAGAGAATAGTGAAAATAGCTCCTTTGAAAAATCCTTGAGAGGATAAAGGAAATACATTACAAGTTATACCAGGAGGGTACACACTCCACCCACATGTGTTTATCAAGGATTCAAGTCAATTTGCCATCCACTGCTATAGCTTCCAAATATATTTTTTATGAAGCTACTCTATGGGAGCGTGAATGTCTGCGTCTGCTGTTTCAAAGGAAATGTCTTCCACTGTGTTAGAATTGTGCATATATGTATGTGAGTCATTTGTTTTTCTTGTCCATTCCAGAATACATGTACAGTATGTGTGGCTGCCACTTACATCATCATTAATGAGCTCCATAACAAAGGTGGCTATGCTGCCGTTAATACCAATGAAGAGGTTGATGCAGGTCAGCACCACGTAGGCTGTGCTGGGCACGCTGAAGATAAAGGAGGCGGGGTACATCATGGGGGTGATGGACCACCTACAGAAAACAAGACACTGTCACACGAACAGAGTGGGAGGGCAAACAAGGATCCCCTGACCACATTTAGCAATACCACTGAAATAGACTAAGTCCAAATAAAACAAAAGTATTGAGAAAAACATAGCCTGAGGATAATCACAATAATTACAAAGTCAGTCCCGTTTCATGGCATCACCCACCAGACTCTTCTGATCATTTGAATGTTCAGTAAGTGATCCATAAAACACTGCTGAACAATAAATACCACCTACGCTTTGGCCTGCAGTAGTTAAAGTTCTGTATTAGAGGTAGTAGAAGCAAGGTCCTGCTCTAAGTGTCACTGAAGTAGTAAAACAACCTCAATGGACATTGTATGTATTAGTTCTGTATAATCAGTGGGCATGCAGGCAAAAAATATATATATATTTTTTTCTTTTACTTTTTTGACATTGTGCGACACATAACTATATACTTCATCATATGGCTGATCACGTTGAGTGTTATACTTGTAACGCCTCATTAACTTAGACAGATAATGATGCAAACAGCCAGTACATTGCACTCATGCTCTGATCACCACCATGGCACACTACCTACTTAAAATGAATCAGCTTGAATGAATGTGCTGCACATTTTGCTTGAAATAGTGCATAGTAGCAGTTAGCCATACATTTTATCAAAGTGGGCCAATATCTCCAAACTACAGATGATGTACCATGAAGTTCTAATTTTCTCATCTTAGAAATTATGTTACAACATATGTCTGGTAAAGTATGATTATTTCTTCCTATCTGCATTTACATGTTTCATTAAATATAAGTGTGGTCGGACTGTAGCCTATATGAAGTGCTAAAACTAGCAAATGCAGAATAAATTATACAGTATATGTGATGATGTTGAACAGTGTGGAGAAAAGGACAATCTAAATAGTATCTAATAAGGAACAATTCATGATCCAAGTGTCAAAAAAGGGTAACCCAACAACTAAAACCAAAGAATAGGAACCTGCTATTATTCCTAAACTGACTGAAAATTATACTTTTAAGAAGATATTTAAGGTGCTATTGTAAGTATTGAGTTATGAATTTACTTACCCATACAAAATAAGCAGAAGAATCAAAGCAGGCAGGTTAGGAGGTGAAACATAGGCTTTTTGTTGGAAGCAGAGGAAGATCGCAATCACAATCAAGCATGGGATGATGTAGTTACACTGTCAGAAAAAACAAAACATGCAAAGACAAAAGTAAGCAGCTATCTCCATTAAAAGTAAATGGTCAGTGTATGATTAAGAAATTAATACTTCAAGGCATAAGTAACGACATAAAGAGACTGCTTGCTTTTAATTTTGTCATTTTTTTCAGACTGAAAAGGACGTGAAACGATGAAATCTGTAACATAATTAGCACTCAGATACATCCCCCTTTAATGTTCAAATTAATTCAGTGAATAACAGACACATCTGAGTTTCTTGTGTTTGAGGCAAGTGGTCGCTGATGATACATTGAATTGAGCAATGATTATTTAATATTTGTTTAAATCCAGTCAATATCAAAAGAAGGCTGAACATTTTTTTTACTTGTAATATTCCCTTTGGCTGCAGAGCTCTTTAAAAACAAATCTACTGTTTTCCAACGGGTGAAAAAAAGATATACTATAGATCAAATTAATATAATATATTAAAATACAATGATATTTACAGTTCACAGAAAAAGTTGACACTGAAATATTAAGGTTTTTTTCAACCTGGATTCCTTTTAATATCTACTGTTGATAGGGCATGTATACTAATGCAGAGAGCTTCAGGCTAGAATCATTACAGTGGCTGCTTAGGTACATTTGTCTTCCACTCAGACAGCACCATAATGATGAGCGTACAAAAGCTTCCTGATAAAATGTTTACTTCCATTCTGCCTCAGGGTAAGCCTGTTGAGTGTAACCAGGGGGGGGTCAGCCAGTGTCAGTAATTACGCCTCAGAAAATAACTGTTGCTCCGGTGAAACTTTTTCCCAGAAGCCAGCAGTGTCAAAGCTACATTATCAATTACAGTGGATGTTTTTTTTTTTTTTTTTTTTTTTAATGTACAGCCTTAGGTGGGAAAAAATCTTCAGGATAGCACAGGAGAAGATCATCAAACTAGGGTAAAATTAGGCCTTTGGCACTGAAAGTTAAGTTGGATGAGTCACATTATAATACATGTCATAGTTGTTACCTAGATTTTATTCAGCATGCAAATGAGTGGGAATGCTAAATTGTACCTCAAGAAGTTATGATCAATTATGAGGTGATGCAGCAGTCTGATGGAGCAGGTACTTACCATGTCCCAGGCAAAATTGGCCAACCAGTAGACAGCTGGGTTAACTCCACTGACAAATTGCAGATGCTTGGCTTTGTTTACCCTCTCTTGGATGAGGAAGAGGACAAAGCTGGCAGGGATGAAGGACATGGCAAAGATAACGCAGATGGACACCACCAAGTCGGTGGAGGTTGTGGCCCTGTGATTGAAATGAGCACAGTAAACAGGAAGTTGACTGGAGAGCTATTAGTGTGTACCAGGACTTTGAAAAAGAAACACAGATATGTGAAAATAGGAGCGGAGAGGAGGCTTTGTCCATGAAACTCTGTACAAAATGTTTAAGACTCCGATGTAGATGATGCATTTTGGGTTTCCAAATATCCTTATTGATAATATTTGAACAAAACATTACAACAAAGAAGGAAATTCTTTCATTAAAACACAGGTAATTTGGATTATTTTACCATTTCCACTACGTTTAAATATGCTAAATGTAAGCCCTTACCTCAGGGTACTGTAAGGTGCTTAGGATCAAACTGTGAACATGAATTGGAATATGAGAGATCATTATAAAATACAGAACTCAATTGAAATCTAAATTAAATGGTCTAATGCTTCAAATGAAATTGATTAAAGCTGGAGTGTGATATTCACTGCATTTGAATGTAATACTGGCTTACTTCATTTTCAATTTCAGAGGGCACTAGTTATTACTGTACAGTATACCACAGCATTCACATTTACTTCCTTCGCCAACATTCACAAGACCAAAAGGTATTAATAATCATCACACTGGCGTCCATGAGAACAAAAGAAAGGTTTGGAGATGGTAGACTCAACAATGCGCTGTGGAAAAAGTGTTGACTAAATAAATGAAGAAGAAGAGATTGTAAGGAAGGGGTGTCAAACTCAGTTTCACTAAGGGCCAAACTGTAAAATAAGAATCACATCAAAGCCCAGACATATATGGTTTATTGACATGCTTTTATTTCAATGAAAAAGTAAAATATCTTTGACTGTATTACTGCATGGCGCTTTTTTTTTTTAAAGACATTTTTCATAATTTTTGTTGCATTTTCAACATTTTTGTTGCTTTTTACAACTTTTTTTGTGGCTTTCTCCAACGTTTTTATCTTTTGTTATTTTATTTGTCGCTTTCCCCTACTTTTGTCGACATGAAGCCCTACAAAAGTCAGCAAAAAAGTTACTTAGCAATCATAGAGTTTAGCAAATCAAGCAAAAAAAATGATTAAATCTTTTAAAAGCAGGCTACCACACAGCCGACTCACAACAACTCAAAGTCAGCAAATTTGCCAAATTCTGCTCTGAGCGTGATTACAGTTTGAAAAAACTGTTTCCCGTTTTTTTTAGTTTGGCGCACAACTAGGCAGGTCAACATTTGTGGTGAACCTCAATTGATATGCGAGCTGGATAAAAACTTGTGAGGGGCCCGTGGGCCTTGAGTTTGACACGTGTTCTAAGGCATTTGTCTCATTTCCTGTACTGCAACAAACACACTACATGTATTCCTTTGCAATGTAAGGAAGCATTTAAATAAATTTTGTTACACCTACAAAAACAATCTGTGTAACTAACAGAATCAACAGTCAACAGGTAGTGAAGAATTAGAGGAGCACATTTTAAAAACTTGACCAGAGTTCTCATCTATATAAGTCTCCTTCATTTATGTTAGAAACAAATTGTCCTTTTCTCCTCCGAGATGCTGACCTTCGTTTCACTGTCGTATATCTTCATTTTATGCCATCCTAGCATTGAAAATGTCCTCCGCTGTGTCCGTTCAATTAGCATTGGATAAAACTGTGGTGTATTCTTTTAACCCCCACCGTCATCCTCGGCCTGCGATAATCTCTCACATGACTTCCTGCTGTGTAATTAGCATATTAAATAAGTTACCCTGTGTGGCAACAAGGCTGTATTTATCATCGCCAACCAGACGCAATTAGAACACATAAATATAAAATAATTTACCACAGTGGGTGCCAGCTTACATTACAACAGGTTCTAAAGGGCTGTGTGCTCTGTTGGGTGGAAAGATAATGTAGGGGACAAAGCTGCGAATGATCTAACCCTGAATGCTTGAAGCTGGCTAATTGCTGTGAAGAAGAGGACAAGCAATCTGCTAATTAACTAATAATGGAAGAGCAAGAAAGCTGAGCAGTGGGAGTACAGCTTTACAGGATGTATTGCTTTCCTTTAAGTTTTTTTAATGACAAGGGCTGCAGGGCACAGCCTTAAATGTTGAAGTGTAGGGGGGCTGAAAGCAGGAGATAATTATCGAATCTGAAGCTCCTGGCACAACATTCGGGTTGTCATTTGTATTATGTAGATAAAGTAGAGAACCATTTCAATTACGATAGAAGCTTGTTGCAATTAATTTAATAGCTCAACCGTATATGACTTTTAAATGGGATATTTTTAAAGATAGTGTGCACAAATCTGAAACAATATTAATTTGCTGATTGTAACCAAATTACACTTCACATTCAACAGGGTGGAAGAGCAGAAGTTTTTTTTTGTCAGTTGCCAAAATGATATCCCTGAGCAATTAACAAAAGATACATATATCTCCATAATGAAATGAGGCTGAAGTCTGACATTTCTGAAGATGATAGAAAAAAACTGGAAGGCCCTCTTTTCAATTCAGATGAAGCACAGAGACCTCGCAGGAGTGAATGGGGTAATTTCGATGGGTGTATGCATCACCTTTCTTTTCATCTGCATACTTTCACAATTTTGTGGCTCATGACATCACTTGCATTGAAATTAGTTGTGAAGAGCACTAGAGGGGAGTGACACTTCAAATTAGATGGAGCAGCGCAATTTTGGTGTCCAAAATCTGGTGAGGGAACAAGTCATTGGTGATGAGTTATTATTCATAGAATGGCAAGTGTCTCTCCATGACATGAAGGAAGTATCAAACATCAATTTTTAAGGCAGATTTTCCCTTAATTTCTTAGATTTTCGATTTGATGTTGGCAAGCAAATTATCCCCTTCAAACAACAATTACTGAATTATGCACACTACTTAAAATGGCACTGGAGTTTTGTTGGCCACCTGGGGGAAGCAGAACAAGTGAAAAAACAGCATCATGTAATTGCTTTATAACGTTGTTATAGCAAACTTGTTAGCAAACATTTTCCTAATTACACATCTAGCAGTTGCAGAGATACATAGGAATCTTCACAAACTTCTGTTAAAAAGATCTGGGTCTTTAGCTGCTAGATGCTTGACTTTATTCACTAGCTAGTCATTAACTTTGTCTGTAGGAGCTGGACATGTAGCATAGAGATGTTTTATCAGAGGTTTTTCACAAGAAAAAAAGCTGACTGATACTACTGCTGAGTGTTGATAGGTATATAATTTGCAGGTGTTAAACCAAAACAATAAGCTAAAAGGCTGAGAGGAACGGCAGAGTTGGGTGACAAATCTTTATGGGCTTAACATTTTTCATGTTACACAGTCATTTGATTCATTGTTCATACGAAAACTATTGTGGAGCTTTAAAAGTTTCTGTACTCAACATTCAGGACATTAATATAGCAGCAAACAAATATTTGCTACGTAAAGATATACTGTAATGGAGTAATGGCGCCCTTAGCAGAGAATGAAGTCACACTCCCTCTGTGTGTTGTAATCCGAGCTTCTTTGTTCTTTGTTTTGATAGCCAGTCTGGCCCTTGTGTGCGTTGGTATCTCACAAATTGGTGAACAGTCTTAAGAGCTGTGTGAAGGATATCCCAGACCCCTTTTTTTCCCAGTGTTTCGAGTACAGCCCCTTTAAGCAACCTTATTCTATATGCTCAAGAAGTCTCTGCCACCCTTTTTCCACCCATTCTTGTCTCCAACCTGCGCACTTATTCAACAATGAAGAAGTGTGCAAGCTAATCTGGAAATCATCCATCCATCTTCTTCCGCTTATCCGGTAACGGGTCGCGGGGGTAGCAGCTCCAGCAGGGGACCCCAAACTTCCCTTTCCCGAGCCACATTAACCAGCTCTGACTGGGGGATCCCGAGGCGTTCCCAGGCCAGGTTGGAGATATAATCCCTCCACCTAGTCCTGGGTCTTCCCCGAGGCCTCCTCCCAGCTGGACGTGCCTGGAAAACCTCCCTAGGGAGGCGCCCAGGGGGCATCCTTACCAGATGCCCGAACCACCTCAACTGGCTCCTTTCGACGCGAAGGAGCAGCGGCTCTACTCCGAGCTCCTCACGGATGACTGAGCTTCTCACCCTATCTCTAAGGGAGACGCCAGCCACCCTCCTGAGGAAACCCATTTCGGCCGCTTGTACCCTGGATCTCGTTCTTTCGGTCATGACCCAGCCTTCATGACCATAGGTGAGGGTAGGAACGAAAACTGACCGGTAGATTGAGAGCTTTGCCTTCTGGCTCAGCTCTCTTTTCGTCACAACGGTGCGATAAATTGAGTGTAATACCGCACCCGCTGCGCCGATTCTCCGACCAATCTCCCGCTCCATTGTTCCCTCACTCGCGAACAAGACTCCAAGGTACTTGAACTCCTTCACTTGGGGTAAAGACTCATTCCCTACCTGGAGAAGGCACTCCATCGGTTTCCTGCTGAGAACCATGGCCTCAGATTTAGAGGTGCTGATCCTCATCCCAGCCGCTTCACACTCGGCTGCGAACCGATCGGCTGCGAACCGATCCAGTGAGTGCTGAAGGTCACAGGCCGACGATGCCATCAGGACCACATCATCTGCAAAAAGCAGCGATGAGATCCCCAGCTCACCAAACTGCAACCCCTCTCCACCCCGACTACGCCTCGATATCCTGTCCATAAATACTACAAACAGGATTGGTGACAAAGCGCAGCCCTGGCGGAGGCCAACTCTCACCTGAAACGAGTCCGACTTACTGCCGAGAACCCGGACACAGCTCTCGCTTTGGTCGTACAGAGATTGGATGGCCCTGAGAAGGGACCCCCTCACCCCGTACTCCCGCAGCACCTCCCACAGTGTCTCCCGGGGGACACGGTCATACGCCTTCTCCAGATCCACAAAGCACATGTAGACCGGTTGGGCATACTCCCAGGCTCCCTCCAGGATCCTTGCGAGAGTAAAGATCTGGTCCGTTGTTCCACGACCAGGACGGAATCCGCATTGTTCCTCTTCAACCTGAGGTTCGACTATCGACCGAACCCTCCTTTCCAGCACCTTGGAGTAGACTTTACCGGGGAGGCTGAGAAGTGTGATACCCCTGTAATTGGCACACACCCTCTGGTCCCCCTTTTTGAAAAGGGGAACCACCACCCCGGTCTACCACTCCTTAGGCACCGTCCCCGACTTCCACGCAATGTTGAAGAGGCGTGTCAACCAAGACAACCCCTCCACACCCAGAGCTTTAAGCATTTCTGGACAGATCTCATCAAGGAATCATGGAAATCATAGTTCATAAATTAAAGTAGTCACACAAAAGGCTCATCCTGAATCTACCATAGGAAGGCCATCGTAATCACCTCCTAACCCTGGCGCAGAACTCAGGGCGGTCTTCAGCACCTGGTCACTACATAAATACCTGACTGAGGGTCGGAGCAACTGTGGAGTATGGAACTAAACCGCTACTATGTGAGGATTGGTAGCAGCCACTGTATTGCCTTTTTTAAATGTGAGGAGTTGTGGTTATAGTGCTGTAACGCAATTTGCTGCAGTGGGATGTATTTCAACTTCTTCTATTAAAAGTGTTGATCCCGGTTGATCACAATCTCTGAACAGAGTGAATGCACGCTATCAACAACAGATAATGTTGAGGAATACACACCAGCTCAAAATAACTGATCATAATCACAAAACACAAAACAGTACACAGTACACACAGAGCAGTTAGATCCATATGTTGTGACTTAGCATGTGATTAATCTCTGACTCTCATGGGGAGCTGCTCTCCTGCTAGCCCTGGGATAAAGCATGAGAGAAAAAATGGTATATCCTCATAAGGGGCTCCCATGGGTCTATGAATCTGTGCATACTCATACAAATCCCTCATCGATCTATCTGTCTTACGCTTTCCATTGTATTGTCTTTTACTCATCGGTTCTCGCTTTGTCTTTCCTGTCTCTGCTTTTCTTTCTCCCACTCCATTGCTCTGTCCCTCTCACTCTGCTTTAATTCTCTCAGTTCCCCAGTCAACATCAGTCTCTCTCCTCTGCATCTCATGATGCATGGTCAGAAAATCAGCAAGCAAGAGAAAAATGTCATGTAGTATTCCAGAAAGTAGAGGTTTTCTGAAATAATTGCAGCATACACTGTAAACACTATAGAACATTTCTTTTAACGTGCACGTATTATACACAATGCTGAATGTAGTCAGCATTTTACGCTAACACCATACCACATGTTGTCAGCATTTTACGCTAACTAGCTTGGTAACATTTATAAATAACATTATATTTGACATTTAAAGTCTGTGTTCCTACCCTGTTTTCTCTGACCTGGACCACTACGAGGCACATGGGATATAATAATGACTAACAGCAAGGAATTTTCAAGTTGCTCCTTTGCTCCACAAAGCTAAAGCACAGCAGCATCTTGTCTTTAACCCCTTTTTCTGGTCTGACGACTCACATGGCTATAGAGGTGAGCTGCTCCTTGGTGAGGTTGAGGGGGTGATTGGACACGGAGATGCCATACTGGCGGGGATCCTGTCCTGCCGGCAGATTTCCCCTCAGGATGGCGTTGTTGGCCACACTGAGGAAGGACACCATGCCATGCCATGCCTGGTTGTAGAACCACACCTGCAAAGGTTGAGAAAACTTAGAACAGCATGTAGGGGCTTTGCGTTTGCTTCAGATGTCACCTAGCAACTACATCTGGCACTGATTTGACAGTTGGATGTGGACAAATGATGGAGAGAGATTTAACATGCAGGTTATGAAAGAAAACACTTTTCAAAAAGATATATTCTGAGATGAATTTCTTTTTTCATAAGGTTACCAAGACAGTTGGACTTAAACTACAGAGTTTTTCTGGCTTTATTTTGGATTTGTTCGCATCTAAATCACAGGAAAAGAAGCACAGAAAGGTAAAAAAGAATGACTGGACAGAATCTGTATGCTAGTTCTAACGGATGGGTTGTTACAAACAGCTGTTGTGAAGGGCTCTTAAGAGCTGTGTACCACCAATATGGCCATCATAAAGTAGTCAAATCACTTATAAAATCTTGGTTTTTCCACAGCTGAAGAAATGGAGAACGCTTGGGCAGTGATGAAATGCTGTTGTCATTTGAAGACGCACCAAGGTTCTTATGCATTACTGCACAACATATAGTATAGTGAAATGTACAGCACAGTACAGTGTAACTGTTGGGCTAGTTTTGCATTGCCAGACCTATCTCTACAGCACTGTGTCAGTGCTGGAGTATGGTCTGGCTACACCACCTATCTATTTTGGGATTGGAGAAAAAAACATTGACTTGTTTGTATTTTTTTAAACCAATCACAACCGTCCTGGGCGGCGCCAAGCACCGATAGTCGAGACACCAAGAGGGGAGGGACTAGAGTTGGGCTACTGTGCATGGTCCCATGTGTATTTTTTAGGTTACACTTTACTTGAAGTTCTCTACATAAGAGTGACATGACACTGTAATGAACGTGTCATAAACATTATAAACAAGTCATAAACGTTTATGACATAACGCTTCTTTTAGTAAGTGTCATTCGGTTTTGTCATGACAAGTTATGGTTAGGGTTCATGTGTCATGACACTGTCATGACACTGTCATGTCACCTACATAGAAAACTTCAAGTAAAGTGTTAACATTTTTTATTCTGTATTTTTGTGTGTGTATGTCTCTGTCTTGTGATGATTAGAGTGAAAGATACAATCGATTTTTGTCCACCTAGTGAACAAAAGGCGCTCTGAAGAGAGAGGGGTCAAATAATCTCTCAAACATTTTGTAGATAGAGCTGACCAACATTGCTTTTTCATTTAACAGAAGAAGGCCTGCAATGAATGCCAAATACCCATGTGGCGTAGCACGCTAGCTGCAAACACAGGGTAAAAACATTCTTGCACACTTTCCTTTTAATGTAAGAGACTCTCTGAGTGTCTGTGGCTGCTGGGGTGTAGAAGAAAAAGAATGGATGAAAGAGAGTGGGAGTGAGAGAGGACTCCCCGCTGATAGTGCAGCGCTAATTAAGAGTGGATGGCGTTTGAGTGTCAGGCTAACACAACACTGCATCAACGAGAAGGATATGGAGAAACTCGAGTACACAGACAGATGTGCACACACACAGATACACTTGTGTCTTTCTCTTTCTGTTCTCGCTGTATCTCAGATAGACAGATCAACCAAAATTGATATTATTTTCCCTCTTATATTTTCTTCAGGCTGTAGTTTCTGTAAGGTCTTCAGTTAAAATATCATTGGATGTATTCAAGATAGGTAGAGAATAAAGAGCACAAGGTTGGCTGCTAAACGCATAAGGGGGTGGGGGAGCAAAATATGAGTAGATATGATGGCAAGCAACATTTGCATTTCCACTTTGGAAACTACTTTAAACATCAACTTGTTTTGGGGAGGGGCAAAACTCTATTCTCAATATGAGATATACGAGTCTGAGATATTTGTATTGATATTAACTTTAACATTTAATACAAATGTAGTCCAGTGGAGTAAAGTAACTAAATGCAATTACACACGTAATATACTTAAATATAATAATTTTGAGGTGCCCACTATTGTTATTCAACAGCTATAGTAACTAGTTACTTCTCAGATAAATATTTTATAAAAAAAAATAAAAAAATTCATGAGATTATAATAATCCACTGTTAAAGATTAAACCGGTGGTTCCCAACCTTATAAAAACCAGTGTCTCGTTGGGGCCCTGTGCCTCGTTTCAGATGTCTGTGAGTCGTTAGAGTCATCTCGAGCAGCTACAACAGTAAAATGCTCTTTATACATGACTGCATCAGTATTAACATTCTAATAATGTCATATATAATATATCAGCCAGAGGGGTCATTTTTCTGCAGAACAAGTACTTTTGCTTTAAATACTTCAAATGCATTTTGCTGAAAATATTTCTGTATTTTTACTAAAGTAGGAATTTGAACACAGGACTACTCGTAATTGAATATTTTTTAATTATTGTATTGGTACTTTTTACTTAAGTACTGTAGAGGATCTGTGTACTTCTTCCACCACTGATGTAGTCAACATTAATAATATAGTAAGCTTGACACATGCATTTTAAGTCACTGCACACTGTTTTTGCAATACCTGCAAAAGGTACAGTAAGTAGTATTTGTATTAATATACTGAACCATCATGCAATACTCTCACTTTATAGCTCATATCTACTCATAATCCAAGGTGTCAATATTAACCTCTCCTCCTGACTTTTGTGGGAAATTATATAGGCATCATAATTTATAATTAAGTAAATCGCACAAGTAAAAAGGTGAGTAGACCAGTTTTAGGTGGGTTTGCCCCTTCACTGTCTCTGCCCATGTCCTGTTTCTCTTGATCACCAGCATTCCTCAATCTAAACTGCACCTACATAATTTTAGCTCAGAGATCATTAAACCTTTATCTCATTGGTTCAAATAACAGTAGAGCAAAGGGGCACACGGCAATTAATAAAATACCTTTACGTTGTCCCTGGTTCCCAGCTTCTTTAGTAGCGTCTCAGCGTTCTGGAAGATCTGATCAGTCAAATTATCCTAATGACGATGAGGAAAACAAGACAACAAATTGAGTTGGAGACTTAATTGGATACACTTGGAAAACCACCACTACTCTTTGAAATGCAAAACATAAAGCAGAGGGAGATAAGAAGTAAGACTTCTGGGGATCTGAGCCACTTATTTTCCACAGTCTTGGAAAAAAATGTGTCCCCCGTTATTTTGGCTGCTTGCGAGTTCTTTCCTCTTTTAACATTTCTGTTTTATTAAATAGGGTGAAATAATTAAAATCATGAGGAGAAAGAGAATATGAAACAAAGGTTCACAAGTAACAGCAATTGCCTCACTACCTAATGTACCAATCATATTTAAGTACTATGGCTGGATTCTAAGTCCTCAAGTGTGCATATACAATATAACAGCAAAAAAAGTATTTTCCACAGAGTACAAAGTGTCTTCTAGGTGGTGAAGAAATGAAAATGGCAGAGAGATGGTAGAATGGACAAGTTGCATAAAAAATATGCTCCACTCCACTCATGTTTCATGTGAAATGAGCCTTGGAATGAGAGCTTGAGATGACAGGCACGCGATTCCCAAAGTGTCATGTTGATACCATGCTGTTCAGCCTGACCATAAGAGCACTGAGCACATTACATATGTGATATAAATGCAAATAGACCTCCTGTTGGACCCTGCCTTCATAGGGCTATTGCAGAGGATAGGAGGGAAAAGGGGGGAGAGTGGATGTGGCATGGAGTGAAGAGAGGTCGGTGGAGGAAAAGTGCAGGTGACAACTGGGGAGAGAGGTAGGGGGTAGACAAAATAAGAGGAGAAAAATCAAGAAAGACATTGTAAGAATGCAGGAGTGTGCTCAGGTGCAAGTGCTTGTCTGCTATGAAAGAGATATAGTGGAAATGAATAGACACAAATGATATCTCAAGCCCCCAAGACAGTTACCCAAGGACAAGTGACTAAGGAGATCATACCACTTCTGTTCTCACTTTTCCTATCCCACAATCCTTCACTCAGCCAATCCTACACCACATCTTGACAATCTCAAAAATTTTGAAACATTTAAAGAATGTATTCAGAACATTTTTTTTGTTTTTTGCCCTGCCATAAATCCATCTAATAAATCTGCTCTTTTGAAATAACAAAATGTTTACACATTTCAGTAACACAGCATGAACTTCTCATCTCTTTCCATATCACCGTGTGAGAAAGAAAAGAAAGAAAAACGCCCCCATCAACGCTGACAGGAGTATTTGTGTTAAATAACATCTCCTCTGTTACAAGACATTACCTATTCATATACCGGGCACAGAAGAAGCCTCTTACTCGTTTGAAATGCTTCCTCCAGCAAAAGCAAAAAATCTTCAAAACATTTTTTATTTTTACTTTGCTCAGGTTTGCATTGTGCCAAGCAGAAACGGGCAGCGCCATTAGGCGGCCTTGCTGAGGATTAGCGGTGGCTTAAACCAGATGAGAAGTGGGCCAGCAGCTGCCTGGGTCTAATCCTTGACAAACTCCTCCCCAGTCAAGGACAATGACAAGCCCGGCTTTGGCCAGTGGACCTGCCGTGCCACAGCTAACGACGCAGCAATAAAGCCAGTCGAGTGTGCGCTGACTTTCTTGGCTTGTATTCCAAAGCGGCCTGCACAGTTCAGTGGTCAAGTACTCTGTGTGACAGAGTGGTCATATGGTCTGTGGGACAGTGTGCTAATATGTGTCTGCAATGTGTGTGTATTAACAACTTGCCAGGAAGGAGTTCATGGTTTGTTAAATTAGGGCCTTATTTCTCTGAATAATATAAATGATGAAGAAAAAAATAGTTTGAGAAGTTAACAAAACATTTCAGGGAAAGTAGTGACATTAATACTATCTACATAACACTGTGCCATTTTTTTGCCTTAATTATACAATTCCCAGCACACAGGCTTTCTTGTTCTCATCAGTCCCATCACCACGTGTGATACCTAACCCTATTTCTACCTGCTAGACACAGGAAATGCAATTAAACTGAAAGTTCAGAGCCCACTTCCCAGCCTGTGCAGGTGGTTAGAGTGCCAAAACATGCTACTTCCCGTTAGCGTCTCGTATCACAATGCCTGCTGAGCAGAAGAGAGCCAGACATTTCCCAAGGACAGTGTAGCACTTTAATAACACGGAATGCAGAGCTGGGATGGCTAATGCCCGGCCATTAGGGTTACATCATCGCTGCTGCACGAATTAAAGTCACATTAGCGTTGAGATCCGGGAGACAGAGAAGGGAGCCTGGGTAGGGCTGAGACCGGAGACGCCTGAGGGCAAAGCAATGCGCTGATCTCAAAGTAGTTTGAACATCCAAAAATTTGAAATGTTAATGAGAGACTGTGTGTATGCAAGACAGAGGCTGAGAGAGAAATAGAGAGAGATACGAGGGGAAAAGTGAGTTGGTATGTAGTTCAAGAAACACTGTGCCTGAGTAAAAGTATGTGAATGTATAGTGGTAGTCAGTATAGTTAAATAAATGTGAGAGGAAAAAGGTTTGCAGGATTGTGTGTGAATGTGTGTGTTCTTGTGCAGTAAAGACCCAGATTCCTCGATTTATTCAAAGCAATGCACAGACAATCATAGCTTGTTGCCATGGACACAACAGAATGGATTTGAAGAATCCAAACCTCCACTCTTCTTTGCCTTTATTCTTCTTTCTCAATCGTTCAAATATACAGCACGATCCAAAAGTCCACTACAAATAACATGACCTGTACCTAAGATACAAAGCTAACTGGACAAAGAACACCATGCTCCAATTAGGAGCAGCTCACTCACAAGGCCGCTGGCAAACTGCAGCCGTGACAGGAGAAAAGCAGTTTCTGAACCACTCAGTCACAAAACTAGTGTCAAGCATTTAGTGTTGGAGAAAGAGTTACAACGTAACAGCACGACTAACCGACATTGCCATTCCTAGATGCTGCTAGAATGTCTGAGATACTAAAATCTATATAAAAATTTAAAAAAAATTGTAAGAAAAGTTGTATTATCTTGTTTGAGAAATAATAATTGGTTAAAATGTGGATTCATTTTTTATATATGACACTCAAGAACTTTTGTTTTTGATTTTTAGATAATATGAGTCATTTGACCAAAAAAGGCCACATTTCTAGATGGTGATTTGAGGGAGGTGTTTTTGTCCCATGTTGCAGGTAAACAAGTTCTATGCTGCGCTATCTAGGAATGTGACGAGACACTCAGCTCACAAGACGAGACGAGACACGAGATTGGGTTCACAAGAACAAGATGAGACGAGATTTTAACACTATTTCCATTCAAGTTCTACAGAGGCAATGTCCATATTCGGAGCCCAACAGGCCAGGCATTGGCCAATATCGGCCAATATATTATTTTTACCTCAACAAGAAGTCTCGTCACACGTCTAGTGGTATCAACGGGTTTGACTTTGTGAAAGCCAGTATTTCTTACATACCTGAAATGAACTGAATAGGTTTTTTAGATCCCTGAATGAAGCTTCGATTGCTGCCTCAGTCAGACGGACTTGAGAGTTGACCGCTCCGACAGAAATGCCCCCGTACCTGGAGTGGCAAAAAAAAAAAAGCAAAGAGAGGTTCAAGTGGTGGTAAGAGCATGTGAGTCATATCAAGGACCAGCGGATTGTTACACTTCGCTATGTATATAGATTAAGACACATGAGATACAGACATTCAAGAAAAGCAGATATTACAGTGGAAATATGGACATGAACAAACATGATCGGGTAGTACTTTGGCTCTCTTTGTTTAAAAAAATGTCACTTGAACTACCCTGATTCAAATAACCCTTCAATTCTGCAGCGTATTCTAAAATCTCTAGAGAAACATCAATATTCAACACTGACATGCATTACCTTGTTTTACCAGTGCTTCCAAAAGTCTTGACCAAGAAGTCCGTCATGTTACGTCCAGTTAAATCCAACAATGTGTCTGTTGTGTTCTGGATCCTCTGTTGAAAAGAGAAATAAACAAAAGAGCTGAAATGTTAGAACTCGAAAAATAAATATACATTATTAGTTTCTTGAGTTGATAAAGTGAATATGTCAGCATGGGCATACTGTTTATTGATTAGAGCATATTTACGTTTAAGATGCGAAAATCGTTTCAAAAAATGTTTCAGTAATTCTCAAAATACAAGGCCAATCTGCAGATAATGTTTGGAGATACATGACGTCCATGCAAAAGAGGTGCGGCACTTTTTCTTTTACTTATGAAAGGATATACAACTTTTGCATTTAGCACTTAACTGTGTGTAGTGTAGCATCATGAGCAGAAAGGCTGACCGCAGACAGACCCTTGCAGGCGCAACTGCTCAGCCACCCATAAAAAACTCATCAAGTAGATGCAAAATCAACAAAACTTAAGAGTAAAAACATTTTGCAGGTGATATCCGTTTACAGCAATGTGGAACACAGTCTCTCAACCCTAATCATAATAGTCAATTAAGCCTGGCTATGGGAAGCCTGGCTAAAATCTAGCCCCCCCGCCAAATCTGAGAAAGCTGTGTCTAATGTCAAAGAACCTAATTAGATGCCCTTCTGTGGATAAATGGGTACATTCAAACATCCAATTAGGGAGGGTGCAACACACCACCATGAATGCACTCCACGAAGCGTAGACTGATACTTCCCAGTACACACACACACACACACACACACAAACACACACACACACACACACCAACACCAAGCTGCTTTAGCCTTGCTTATTTAGAGAGGTAACACTATGTTAATTAGCAGAGTGATCCTTGATAAAAGTGCAATTGAGACCCCCGACTGCAACACAATTTACCAACGTACTCCACAGTTACGGTGGTTATT
Source organism: Sander lucioperca (assembly GCF_008315115.2). Taxonomy (NCBI): domain Eukaryota; kingdom Metazoa; phylum Chordata; class Actinopteri; order Perciformes; family Percidae; genus Sander; species Sander lucioperca. Next base: position 22,840,872 of record NC_050189.1, read on the forward strand.
TATCCTTCTGTGCAAACAGCGTGATGTGCAAGCTTTGGTGTGTTGTTTAAACGGTAACCTTTGTGTGTATATCCATTCTTTATCACGTACAGTAGATGTCCATAAAAAGGAGTAGATGACCGGGTATCAGTCAGAAGGACTGTTTTTCTGCATCTCTTCTATTCCTGGGTCCAAAACTTCCTTTAGAGATAAATCACTATTTGGTTGGGTTTTACATGGCAGAATTGTTCCATGGGGTATAGAAGTAGCATTAAAATAAAGAGCAGATGAGGATACATTGGGGGCAAAACAAGAAGAAAGTGAAGAGTAAAAAGAGATTAGAAGCCAGATTAAAAACAAATAGGATAAATAAGAAAGCAGAGCAGGAATGGATAGAGGATAGAAACACAAGTTAACGCAGGAGGGAAGTGTAAAGAAAAGGAGGAGATACCTGAATCACAAGGCAAAGAACAAAAAATAGGAAAAAGCAGAGGAGGAAAGGACCCATCTGGCTTACGAATCAGAGATAAGGAGGACGAACTGCATGACAACCTTGGCTTATCTCTGAACAAACATGCTTCTCTTTTCAAAAAGCCACAGGAACTAGGAAACAAACAAAACCAAAAATAAGAGCTTCTAAACTCCACTGTGTGTACAATGAGTTTATACACAAGCATACAGTCAGTGTGGGTCTAATTATTTTGGCCTTGGTCCATATCCCCCATCAAAAAGACAAATGGGAAAATGACGTGATTGTGCAATACCTGGGCCTGCATCTCTTGTTCATTACCTGGGAACAGCTTCAGAGTGCTTGGCATTCTGTACATAACATCAGCTCCCCACAACACAGTGGTAGCTTGATAGCTGGGGAAGCAAACACGGTTGAGGGAAATGTAAACTAAGGAGTAATGAAATCTGTTGAATGAGCTGGCATACTAGAGCACTGGGAAGATAGAGAAGAAGAGACTGTGCAGAGTTCATATTCATCTTGGCACTGTTTATATTGTGCTTTACCTTCCATTTTGATTCAGTGTGCACAAAAAAAGCAATCATGGGAAAGCACAATCTTCTATAATTAAACATGTTATGTCAATGTGTATGGTCATTTGTCCTCTGTCTTGAAGTTTTGCAAGTGATGAATCCGGTTAATTGTTTTTTTTTCATGCAAAGCAATACGTTTCTTTATATGTGAAGTTGTTACTGTATTTTAACTCATAACATGATGTGTTTGTCGTGGAAGTGACAGGTGGTCCATTGTATAATTGGCTGTATGTTTGTCATCACGTGTATAGGATCTGTTCTTCAGTTCAGCGCATTCCATTGTGTTGTGCGATCATGTCAGATATGATCACATCACAACTACCATTTTAGAGTGAGCCAAACAATACGTTTAGATAATAGCATCAAGTAGTGTGGGAGGCACTCGCTGGGTCACAAGCATGCAGTTACTAACCACAACAAAAAGCTGCACTGGGTGTTCTGTCCCAGATCATGAGAGATTGAGTTGCACACATCCATGCCCGATGACAGATTTTCATCCAGACTCCCTTCTGTTCTGTTTAGCCACAACAAAAAGCAAAGCACTGCCTCATCCACTATTTGCCTCACCTCACAATTCAATGACAATTTTTCTTTTGTTTTCGAGCAACTCTTGCCTTCTGCTGAGAGGGTGGCTCTGGACAGGTAGTTTTACACTAAAATGGATCTGTGGGTTTTGGGAGTCAAAGTGACAAATAAACAGGACCCAGCAGAGAAAAGATGTGTATGAGTATGGGCTGGCGGAGGTTTGGAGCTAATCTGCAGTTAGTTGGGTTTTTTCTTTGCCACAGCTGTTATTGAAGAAAAAAACTGCCCTCAGATGTAAAGTTTACAGATTTGTTATGGTTTAAATGTATAAATGATAACATAAAATAGCAATAAAATGTCAGGGCTGCGGATTTAATGTCCTGAATTTAAATAAATTGGCCACACAGAGATACATAAAAACAGCTTTGGGATTATGCTGCAGTATACAATCATCCCTTTCATTTCTAAAAGTACAACAAATACTCTTACTGAAAAGACTCACTTTTAAGGCAATTTTTTTTTTCAAACCAAAGTAGATAATGGTGTTTGTATTTCCCATACAGAACTTCTCTTTTTTTTTTGCACACAAATGGTAAGCCAATGCCCAACTTCAATACCCTGATAGATTAGACCAAGCAGAGTAATTTGCAAGCAGGCTGTAGTTAGGCCGGTCTCCAAATGATAAAGACATAAATCGTAATTCGGTGAACGTGGCGGCTTTATCAATTCCTCTGCACGCATGGCGGCCTATTCATCTATGAAGGCTAAATAAACAATGATTTCACACTACCTCCTTCGGTGGTGTGTCCATGTTTGTTCTCTCTCTCGTCTTTTCTGTAGTTTCTCAAGGGCATATTGAGAGGATGGGCAGGATAAGATAAAAAAAGAAAACTAGTGTGAAGCTGGTACATCATGATTTATTCAGCAGGGGAAGCTTTCAGGTCAAAGGGAATACATCCTCACAATGTGCTCAGCTACTGTGGGTGGTCTCTGCCTTGGACTTGAATTAATTTATGAGCCCCTGCGACGAACCACAGTCTACAGGTAAGCAAAGCAGAAATAATGAAGTGCATGTGTTCCCATGCACATGTACATACATACACATAGTGCATATGTATGTTTAGCAGCATGTCACATTCATGTATTCATATCTGTCACCATATTCATCCTACCTCACAAGCAACAGTTCTCTCAATCTGCAAAAAGTATACTCTCTTCAGACTCCATATTGTATATTTAAGATGACAGTTTCTATCTAATGACCTTATGCACTATATTTCAAACTGTAAACTATGGGTTATGGCCCTGCAGTTAACAGCAGGTAGGCAAAGAAAGTTGGAGAAGGGTGGAGAGTTGTAGTATACAGTTACACACTTTCATACATTGTCATTTATTAACTAGTCTAGAACACTGGGGTCTTTTCACTAACATTGAAAAAAAAGGCCACAGTGAACATTCACCCCATAATCGCACTGTATCTTTCTACCATATGAACTCACACACTACCCCATTGGTATAAATCTTTCAAGATGTCAGATGATGAAATAAAGGCTGCAGATCTTGCTGGCTTACTGTGTTACAAAGACTGACCGCTGCCAAATAAATAAAGTGATGAACAGAGAAACGTGACTGTTAACAGCACGTGTATTGCTTACAAATGCTTTCCTCTGTCATATTCTCCTCTTGTAACTCTTTTATTCTAAATTTATTCTAACTTTAGCGCACAG
>NC_050189.1:22851643-22976643 GCF_008315115.2 Sander lucioperca
TCAGACATGCATGACACATACACAGCTTTCAAAGCACAACACTTTATAAGTGCCATTTGGCATTAATGCATGCGCACACACTAATGCTATTCTTTTGGCTTCTTGTGCATTAACACTTACGGTATTGGGTCTCCATTCATGCAGCGAGTTCCAAAGCCAGGCTTGTTTACCAAGGTTTCCACCACCTTAGACACCTCCACATTATCAGGCACATCTTTGCTGTGAATATTGGGAATATAATCAATACATATACATGTCACTTAAATCCACGAGTCGCAATGTCAATAAAACAGACCCAAAAGTAATTTAGGTCTTATGTCAAAGTCGTAACCGTCCCTTTTGGTGGAGCCATGGTATAACTGTCCTCACTGTCAGTACAATTGGTTAGGATTTTACACCTTTTATAATCTGTCTTCCGTCACAATTGATTAAGATTTCACAAATCATCTAATCAGTCTTCCACACTGGCAAAGCACAGGAGTTTAGATGATCATTAATCTTGAACGTATCTTGACATCAAAGAAGGCCTGAAAGGAAATGAGACATGCACACCAGGGAATCAGATGTGGAGCATTTTAAGTAAATACTCGAAAGCATGCTGCATGCAACTGGGGCTATCTTAATCAAGAGAGAGAGAAATCATTGAGGTCACAAACTCATTTCTTTGGGCCAAGAGTCAAAACATAAATTCCCAAAACACCACTGTGTTGCATACTTTTTCTCTAAAGTATAGTTCCGTCCTGATGTTTGTGCAAGCACATATTGATATGAGCCTGTTCAAGATTCTGTGTACAGTTTAGGCTGTTCACAGCCTTGCATTTTTATCTAAGTGTCCTGTGCATATCTACGCGTGTCTCAGTTAAACAATCTTCCCATTCCAATTTCATTCTCATTACCAACCACACACACTCTGCCCTTTATCTTATAGGTATCGTGGGAGTTAAAACACAGTGTTTCATAAAGACCATCGTGATGGCTTTCTGCCAGCAGTGGCCACAGCCCAGCCAACCATTTGGATTAATACAGTGTTCATTGTCTCATTTAGAGGCGACTCCATGAAGGTCATTCGGTCATTTCCTTGGCCACCACTGAGCGCAATTGAAGTGGTCCGATTGTTAAAATGGATTATGTGCAGCCATCTGTTTTGCAATTAACAATGGCTGGGTTACCACATTATTTGAGATAATAAAACTATTGGACAGTTCCAAAATGAAGACTTGTGCATATACACAGAAACAGCGGAACTAATGAATAGTTCATCTAGTCAAAATGAAACATCATAGAAGTAAAAACTAAGACAATATTAGAAGAAAGTCAAATGAAGGCCATTATATAACAGGAATAACCCCTTCAGATGATAAACCAAAGAGTGTTGTTGAGTGTAAATATTACTTTCCATATTCGGATATATCACTAAGTAACCAAAAACTAGAAATACAGAGCATAACAAATCCACTTATTGCCACAGGTATACAGTATACCCTAGTGAGCAGGGTTCAAAGCCCCTTCAACTTCTAAATTAGATAAATCATTATCAACTGTTAAGATGATAAGACACAATACTTTTATTCACACTGTTATCATCAGGCAGGATGTTTTAAAGTCACTTAAGAGAAATGACAATATTTAGGAACTGGCCAGAGGGAACGTTTGAAAAAATTAAGAACTCCAGCTTTATAATGTCATATACAAGAACCGCTGCCAGGAATTCCCCAAAAACTGAATGTGCAGTTCAAGTTTCGTCACAAGAGACTATGTGACAGATAAGGCGAAGCAGGCTGTGAAATCCCACGAATGAACCCTTGATGTGAGCCAGGATTGTATTCCCACTTGTCACGTGCTGAACTGTGTTGTTCAACGTACACTGAGATATATTATCACCATATCACGTAAAGGTCTTGTCAGTCTTATAAAAAACACCCAGCAACCTTGTGACACTACAATGAAATTATGTTTTATGGATAGATGTGTGTTTTCCAAGGTGTTGCTAAAGAAAACTTAGTATCTAGGTAGGTTGCTAGAGTGTTGCTAGTGGTTTTCTGGGTTTTTGGTAGTGTATGGATGTTGCACTACTAGATGGTTGTTGCTAAGCGCTAACGACAACTCCATGTACACCATGCAGTGGTCATAGAGGAAGTAATAATAGTGGTAGAAGTAGTAACAGTAAATAAACTGGGTTTGACTGTTTCAGCACCATGGAGGGATAAAAAGACTATTTTAAATGTTTTAGCACTGTATACAGTGACAAAGAATTTTGCAATTAAATGTTTCAGTTGCATTTATGGCATAAGTAATAGAAAGAAAAGCAAAAACTGAAACAATGTACATTTTCAAGAACAATAGGTACTGAAAACTTTCTGTCGATTTAAGTTCCAAGTCTAGTGAATTGTTTTAAGATTCTAGCTTCAACTTCAAAAGATGTATGTATGTATATGTGATGCCAAAACAGTGAGATGACTGGTCAAGCGAAAGTAGCGTACAAATAAATATGCCAGGTAGTAGTAGTGCGAGTCGCCCAGCAAGCACACTGTCAGTTATTAATGTAGAGCACTGATACTATGTGGATATAACCAAACACATAAATTAAATATTCAAGAAGTGTTTGTCATTTGCATTAACTATCATGACTCGACAATTCTACCGTCAAACTAAGCAAAGCATGAAAAATATTCACCACCATGTTAAAGGCAAAAGTGTATAAATACGTCAACAAAAAGAAAAATAGAGCAGAATCTCACTCTGACCAAGTGCTAAGACAGTATCAGAAATAAACCAGTTTCAGTTTGCACTTAATTGTGTCTTGACATCTTCAAAGTGAAGTTTATACAAAATGCTGCCAGGGGAAATGAAACACCTGCAGGATAGATAAGCAACAACAGCTTCACGTCAAAGGAACACAGTATGAATACAGTGTCAAGATTAGTTAGATGGTTTGGACAGATGCTGTAACTAGTGATGCATATTAGATTTCAACTTTTACAGCACTTTTGTTGTTACAGAGAAGGATCATGTCGCACCAATTTTGAGCTCACTAGTGTGAATATGTAGCAATTAAAAGACAGTGGAAGAAACCTTATTGTAATTTAAAGCTCATACTGTATCCTGTACAGTAAGTGTACACATGAATAGAGGCGTATATGTTTTTAGGTGTTTATTATTAAGAACTATGCTTCATAAGTTGAGATTCTTAAAAACCACCTAAGCCAAATTAATGTAAAATCAATGTGAGCATTAAAACTAAATTACTTTTCTCAGATCTAATGATTGTAGTTGGTCCAGTGCACTTCTTTAGAAAGTTGTGTCTTTAAGCTTTTTGAGTGTTATTTATTCATTATCTGCTCTAGCTTTTCCAACGTTTTAGACATAGATACAGTATAGTAATAATAATGGTTCAAAATGATGTGATTTTTTTTAAAATTGAAAAACAGTAACAGTTTCTTGAGGGAGGTCCCCTAAACCCCCTGCCAAATACGTTCCCCTAAGTCTTTCTTCTACCAGTTCTTCTTCGAATTATTCACACACTCTCTGCCTCTGATAACAGTGAACATCATTTGGTAGATGATTATTCCCTTGAAAAATCTGGTTTCCTCTCGGTAATTATATTATTGGATGCATTACATCATTTAGAGTAGTTATTAAACTTAAAGGAACAGACTGTTGTTAACATTCAAAACTAAAAATGTGAATCTGTAGTGAATTGAGTTAAAATGCCATAATAACTACTAAAAAACCAAACTGACTGTTGCCAGGTTGGTCCGGTGGTACAGCAGGCGCACATATACAGAGAGGTTTATGCCTTGACGCAGAGGTCCAGGGTTCGAATCCGACCTGTGACAATTTCCTGCATGTCTTCCCCCTCTCTCTCCCCTTTCTCACCTAGCTGACCTGTCAAATTAAAGGCGGAAAAGCCCAAAAAATAAAAACTGACAATTCATTTTGTGCTATATCATTATGTGGTTACCTGTAAAAGGTGGTTTGAGGCAGACTATACATCCAGGGTTGCAGCTCCAGACTCGGATATTCAGTGAATGGCGGAACGATGAGCGAGAAGATCAGAGACAGGCACACAAACGCAGCCGGCAAGACCACCTAGGAGGATGTTGACAAAGTCAAAATCCAGACATTTATCCTGCTATATCGGAACTCACTTGAAGTAAAATGTTACAGAAATCATTAAATACGCAAGAAAAAAATAATATCATGTGTATTTTTCAAGTAATTGCCAGACAGTTTGATTTCGAATCAAATACTTTCAGCTTAATGGTGTGCTATCTGCCACTACAGCTACAATGACTAATAATCTACTCGAGAAAAGCCTCTGCCTGAAAGCTTCATTTAATCATTGTACCATGCACAAGACACCAGTTTCTATGTCATTTTAAATGTGAGAACAGTTTTTCCTATGACATATGTAATAACTGTACAACATACAATGACACAATTGTGAGTGATAAAATTATAGGTGCCCTCTATTGAACAACAGCACATGATTCAATACAAGATCAATTTCATCATTCCCCTCCCCAAGCCTCCTCACTGTCATTACGTGACACAAAATGACTGATGCAATCAACAATAATGCGGGACCGCTGCGATAACGTGGCAACATTAATATGCACCCCACCAACTTGTTTGGGCTCTTCTGCATGCTTTATGAGTTTGATTAAACACTTCCAACACTGCCGCCATCATCTGGCTACTCAGATATAATTAGTTTCTCAACATTCTCTTGTCTTTTGTGTTATGTTTTTAAAACCAGACACTGCCACACTTCCCCTAGCCCACCCCCATCCAATCCTCTTTTCTCCATCATGTAATTCTCTTTTCATTTCATTGTTAGAGCTGACAAAAAGGTCAGTGGGAAAAATGCATGCTATCTTTAATGTTTAATCACTTGTAGGTTGGGGCGCACTCGGCAGCAGGGGGAGGTTTGCATACACTTGATTAATTGCAGGGCATGCAATTCGCCAGGCCAATTCAAGATGCTACAATTGAAAATCCTAAATTTACTGCATGGAGTTATGGCCGTGGAAATGTGCTTGGAAGAAAGATAAAGAGCAGCAATGAGTCTCAAAAGCTTAATGGCAGACCGCAAAAGAAAGAACTATTCTCTCTCTCTCTCTCTCTCTCTCTCTCTCTCTCTCTCGTAATTGCAGGTGACAGCTGGTACTTCTTCTATTGAGAGAGATCTGCAAAAAAATGGGGAGAAGGCATTATGCTCACAAAGCCAAGGCACTCCCATGAACAATGTATAAGTTAAGCACATTCTCAGGTTTAGTGGGGATTTAAAGAGGAGGACAAGATTATATGCAAACTGGGTATAAACACCAAAATACAATTAAGATGTGTTTTATTTCCTGCAACGCCAAATGGCTCATTAGATTGAGTTTGTTTCCTCAACAAACACTTATGTCTAGCCTATATCATTTGTGAATTTATTGCTGCAGCTTGCGTTAATGTGGATAATAGCATCACCTTGGATATTTTTTTACTGATGTGGTAATGTGGTCTTTTCTTTTCACAGCGTTCAGACAAAACATCACAAAAAGTAAACTGATTGTTTGTGTTATATCCACAATGGTAAACAAAAGGAACACGGAAACATCTATACAACAAATGAGCACCTCGTGTACCATGCTGTAGCGATAATTAAATTAAAAACCAAGAGAAATATTCTAAATGACACAACGTAAATCATCTCCTGCTAAACAGCAAGGTTGCTGCAGCTGGAAAGGCTTGTTGTTGCGAGTTCAGTTTGAGCTCCAAACACCAGAACCCTTCAACTCATCCACCATACACACTAACTGCTTCTCCCTGATTCTGACATTGCCAACACTCGCCTGTCCCCAACTTTCATCCCCATAAATCACTGCTTTTGTGTTACATGCCATAATCTCCTTTATATTCCCCTAACCGCTTGTATTCGAGGAGATTACCTCACCACACAATCATATCTGCTGACAATGGGAGCCGTTGACATGATGGGGGGGAGAAATAAACCTTTAGCCAAATGAATAAAAAGGGAGGAGAGGTATGCCCTTGCAGACAATGTGCACCTTTGTACAAACACACTCACACACCTATCCTTCTATCCTGCGCTAAAGAGGGACGCCCAAGATTGACAGTGACTAATGGGGATTGGTTCTGCAGCAAATTACAAGAACCCGTACACCTCACAAAGGTGAAACACTGTTCTCTCTCTCTCTTTCTTTATCTCACTCACTTGCACGCACACACGCACACACACACACACGCACACACACACACACACACACACACACACACACACACACAGCAGCATAAAGGAGTAAGCTGCATGAGCTTTTTCAGTTGTGATAATTTCAGCATCATGGCAGCTGTCATAACTGATGGCATTACATGATATTCACAAACACACTATGAATCTAGATGAGCGGTGTGTCAATACAATTTAAGTCACAACTCACTTTTTAGAACTCTGGGGACAAAAATAATTGAAGTACCTCGGAAATTGCAAAATTGGTTTTGACTTGTTTAAATTACACCTGTTCATTGGGTTTGACTTTTGAAATTGTGTTTATGAGAAACAAAATGATATAGACATACCCTTAATAGGCTAATAGCAGTCTGTCATCTCTGTAATTGTTATGCGATCACATTTAATACAAAGCTAACGAAAACACATGATTAGCATACAGTAAAATGGAGGAAAAACAAATCATGGGTGTCACTTTTCCTTTCTAGTGACAATCAAAGCAATCAGGTGAAACTGATGTTACTCTAACTGAAGCCAGCAAAAACACCTTCCATCGACTCACTTTGCCCACATTAACAAATGTATTAACAACGTCCTGGCCACACCAGGCATGACTTTGTATCAAAATACAAAGGCGAGACCTAAGAAATCAGTCCTATTTACTTTGAAACAACTTTGCTCCCAGGTATCCACACTTTTCTGCTCACAGAAAGTGATTTATCAAAACTAAAGAGGGAAATTTCCTCCACAGCAGCAAAAAAACACTCATTCACTCATTCATTCATGCCATTTTCAGCCTCTGTAGTCCCTCCAGTATTCCTTTTGGAGTAATGATGATTATTGTACATGCAGTTTACTATTCGTGGTGCTGCTCTTCACATTTTTCAAACTTTTTCCTTTTATATATACTACCCTCTGTGTCGATTTATTCTCCCACAACTTAAATTCTACAACTACTGACTAAATCAAGATGGATGACATGACTTTTCCCTCCAGATTTTAAATTAGCTTACTCTATCATATTTGTCATTAACTGATTTTGAAAACCAACATGTATTTCATACAATCCCACCTTGATCCTCCCATGCAGCCCTCCTTGTATAACCCTTCAATTCATCAATATGACAGACTGAGGCCATTACCTGGGCAATGAGTCCCTTGCGGCTCCTTCGGGCGTGGTGGAAGCGCTTGATGAAAAGCGCAAGGAACTGCCTCCTGATCAGCTCCCATCCAGTGATGACCGTGGATCCCTTCCCACTGACACTAGCAATCCTTTGTAAGTCTGGAGTGGACATTAACCCACCATGTTATTTATCATCTATGCATATGTAAAAGACCTGCTGAGCACACTTTCCACCGCAGCTAATGGGCTGATCAAATATAACTTAAGTGTTAAACCTGCCAGCTGCACTAACTCATTCCACAGTGTAGTAACCATTTTAATTATTATATCATTCATTTGGAAATAGTATTTGGGTGTGACTCAGAAAGGAAAAGGTGGTAAACAAGGGCTTTGCATATTACTTTGTTTTATGTCTCACACTTGCCAAGAATATCTTTACTAAAAAAAGAAGTCACAGTAGCCATTACGAGAATAAAGCATTTTCTGATGGAAAATATTTTCATGATGAAAAGTGAATTGTTTTTCATTAGGGCAACATTAACTAGGTTAGATAATGCTGTATGGATTGGAAGGAAATTCTGTTGGAAAATGACTTATTCTAAAGATAGAGCTCTTGTTTATGCCCTCTTTTGAAAATGGCCACTGAGGTGAAACAGTCAAATTAAAGCCAAACTAAAATCAAGGTAATAATTGAAGAATGAATGTGTGTGGAAAAACAGACATTTGCTGGTATAATAAAACTAGGATTGTCTGTACGAAGAACAAAATACAGTACATACCTTCCACTTTACTTGTGAACTTTTCCTTCAATTCTGCATGAGAAACAGAAAGAAACAAGCCTCAAACAGGAATTACAGTTCAATCTAACAGTTTCTATTTGAAACAACACTCATAAATATCAGTCAATTTTCTGAATTAGGTATAGATTCACAAATGTTTAATTGAGATTCCTTCGTTAATACTAATATAACTGTATGAAAAATAAATACAGAGAGACTTGCCTCTCATTCTAGAGACTTGCTCTGTTTTCATGTGGACGCTGGCGATGCTGTTCCGCTTGGATGTGCGGGAGCCTCTTTTGCAGTCTCTCACCAACACCTCCTTTGTTGCTTTGGGAATACAAATAAGATATGTTGTTTTGGCCTGACCCAATTAAGGGTTATAAATAACAATAAGAATCGCTACCTGCCCTGCAAGACGCTTTACTATTCCCCGTAAAAGGACACAAACCCAGGTGGTTTAGGGACGTGAGGAAATGGGATACTGAGATTAAACTGATAAGTGAAGTTGCTTGGTGATGGATGGGAGATTTATCCACTGAAAGCAATCAATGAGCAATATCTGCAATACATTAAGGATGTCAATAGTTATGTCAGCAATGGTGGCAACATTGTTGTTCCATGAAGAATATGGTAAAGGCTTAAGGTGGAATTAGCTTGTAGATGTGTTAACTTTGTGCATCTATTAGTGTACACTCAGCTGTGGCAGTCCAACCTCGTTCTGTATAAGTGATATAAATGTATTTTCTCATGACAGAAATAAGGTACATGTTTTATACAGTTAAAAATATTAACAGTGTTACGTTTTCCTAAGAGATGTTATGCATTATACTGTTCATCCCCCTAACGTGTGTTAGCATACATATTGCCACCTTACTTGGTATTTCTACATCCACTCCGGTATCTTCTGCCACTTTAAGAAATATCTGTGAAATGAACAAATTATCTATTAGTATAGTATCTTACAGGAGCCACAGTATGTTTCATGTCACCGTATAAGCATGCACAAAACAGGATAAATGCAAACTAACACTGCAATGGAGGAGCGCAAACTAAGCTGTTAATATAGCTTTTTTTTCGGCAGATACCAGTTATCCCTGTCAAGTTTTGCTTAGAATAAGATCAGGGTTGTGCATCCACAGAGACCCTAACCTTTACTTGAGTACATGCCAATTGGCCCTCCTTTACTTCATTTATTAATTCAGGCCACATGTCTAAATAAACACATCTCCATATTTGCGATACATTTCCAAGTGACCTTCCCTTATTTCATTCTCCTGTGCATGTTAAGCCCTGTTTCGACATCTGCCCTCTAAAAAGTCTCTACACACTTCTGGCAAAGCCTACAAAATTCATACTTTGGACTGAATGTGATTTTATGTGGTGAATAATATCATCTAAAAACATAAAATAGAACTACTGACATCATAAAACAGTCATAAAGTACATAACAAGGCTATTCATGACAATAAACAGGGTAAATGTTATTATATGACCAAACTTCCATGACACCCCATCTATCAGACCTTGTTTATTAGTGCCGTATATTGAAAATCACTGCATATTTCAATTGAAGTGTAGTTGGACTTGAAAAGAAAAACGGATGGACAGATGAAATAACCTTGTTGTGTCTGAATTTGAGAAATTCAAAAGGAATAATTTACATTGCCTGCAGGCCATGGGTATCGGATCCATGTCTGAGTTACATGAAGAGTATTAACCAACAGTCAATCAGCTTTATGATCCAAAACCAGTCAGGATGTCAAATACTGCGTTAGTCATTTGTTCAGAAAATATATGACTGTGAACTGTATGTGTAATGATATCAAGTTACATTACATTGGGTCAATGATTATGAGACCACAAGTAAAATGCTACTTGACTTATGCCTTTTTCAAAAATATGTCATGCTAATGCTATTCTGTGTGTACAACCAAGTATGGTCTTAAACAGATTGAGGAACTTTGCAAACGTGTACGCACGTTTGGATGCTCTAGCTATAAACCTTTCAACACAAGTTGTGTACAATGGCAAGGAATGTGGATTTTCAAGATGTGTATCAACACTCATTTGAAACTGAAACAACTTTTAAGAAAAAACACCACATTCAAATTTCTATTTTAAATTGGAATGAAAACCAATACTTTTTGAGCATGATTATGATCAATGATCAACTCACTGCACTGCAGAGAGGCATATTGGATTCATACTCCTAACACAGTTGAGCCCTTTGTCCTGAATGACGAACTGAACTTGTTAATGTGTTACAGGTGATAGATTCAGTACTTTTACATTTTGTATTATCGTTGTAACTTTAAGAGCTATCTGTGTTTTTTGTTCCTGATGGGCTTGTGGTGCATGGGGTATGGCACTTGGACATTGACTATGGCAACTCCCATCTTTGGATCCACTATCCAATACATTTGAAATCCTGTTCAACCAATTATCCAATGCAAATTGCACACCTGCTGTGTAGGTTGACTATATATGTGTTTGCCCTTTTGTCTTTGTCCATTTTGACTCTGATGAAGACACAGGGAAGTTGAAACATTAGTCTGTTTGCACAATTAAAGGCTGCAAATTAGTGTTCTCCAGTCCCTTCTTTTCCTTTGGAAGTTTGCTGTCCTTGAGCTGAGAGACACCTGATTTACCTGTATGCTGCTGAACATTACACAGAAAAACCTGCTTCAACAATACTTGCAATTACTTGGCAGTGAAACTGAATCAAAAGAAATATCCTAGACTTGATTGTTAAGTTATTGGCTTAAATGTAAGTTGATTGTCACTCTGCAGCAGTGATTTGAAAACGGTCCATCAAAATTTTGATTGCTAATTTAAAGACTGTGAGCAGAAAGCAGAACAGACAAAAAAATAATGGGGGAAGGAGAAGGAGTGGAAAAAATAGTATGGTATAAAGTGTAATTGCAGAAATAAAAAAAAGGAAAACAAGGGCAACATTGTCAGTATGTGTACTTTTCTGTTCCTGTGTGTATGTAGGCAGTCTCTCTATATGTATGCACGCTTGTATCTTTAGCTAGGTTGTCAATCCCATGCTTAGTATACCTCCTCCAGTGTGGTGTCAGAGATGCCGTAGCTAGTCAGACCAAGGTCAGCCATGGCTAGGTCAAGCTCTTGAAACAGCAGTGCAAAGGTCCCATCTCTGGCTCCACCATAAGGCAGTATGTAGGTGATCTCCTGACCAATGCTCTCCAAGAAGACTGCCTCAGGGACGTGGCGCCGCACAATTTCACCCACAGCTGTCAAATCTGCTGGATGAATAGCCGCAAAAGAACTCAGAACACAAAACCAAAGAATAGTAAAATTGCATGCACAAACAGAAATTTCATGTCCTTTCATGTCTCCTTTTTGATGAAGTTATAAGTTAGAGTGACATAACGGACAGGGGATTCAAGAACAACCACCACTATTGGCTGCAAAATAATACAGTAAAGAAGAAAAGAAAAATGTACCCAACTATATTTTGAACTATGAAAAACCATTGTGTAATGCACGGAGATCACAACATACCTGATGCTGTGACCTTTAAACATACTGAAACAGATCAGTGGACATAATTCTCCTGCCTCATCCATTCTGAAGCTGGATTTTAGTGAGAATCAATCAGGACAGTGTTGCAGAACGCATTGCATCCATTATTGATCCAGAACCTCTCATTCATAATTACTGCAGCTTAACAACCAACGGCTTGGTGCTTTATGAAGAAGTAAATGGATCTGCCTCACACATCAGACTGAATTATTTGTGAAAATGTGTGTGTGTCTGGTATGTGTGGTGATAAAGAGAAATCTGATGTCACTTGTGGAAATATGATTACTTTTATGGCATTTTCTATCTTATATTTAACCATCATGTGTATAATCATTTTGAAGGTGTGAGCATTGATTGATTGTACATGCATAATAAACTGGAGCCTACCTAAGATTTCTCTTCTGATATTGTCTTGCATGAATACTTTTGTTTACCTGATCAACGCTGGGAATGATCAAAACAAATCAAATCACCACCATCACATGCCATTTAGTTGGGCGATCTTTTCTGCTTCTGCAGTGTCTCTGCATTTCTTTATTCTAATATAATTCCATTCAGAAAAACTGAAGTAAGGTCAGAGAAAATAAGATTTGAACATTTGTCTAACACACTCTACTGTAAGCTCAATGAATAATTGGTTGATAACTTGTATGAGGATTTTGGCTAGTGACAGTTTTGAAATGGTATGCAACATCTTCAACAGTAAAAATTATATTTACCCTTCAACATTACTGTACAACACTGGAACAAAGGAAATGTGTCAATATTTGAATGTGGAAAAGACAGCTAAAGGAGAAAAAAGTACAACATTGTTTCATGTACATCAATTAAGCTAATACAATATTAAGATAATATTGTTGTATTATTAGGGTAAGAGTTGTGTAAAGTGCTTGCTAAATGAGTAAATATATTTTTGTGGTTGTCGTTGTCAAGTTTGTGTTTTTTTTATAGAAGAAGGATATATAGTGTACATGTGTGGTGTGGGTCAATATATATTTGGGAAATCAAAATAAAACTTTATTTCAAAAAAGAGAGAATAAAATAAAATGTGATGCTAAAAAGTTTGCAATCTTAGGTGATGCTTTTCTGGTTAGGCTCAGGCAGAGGATGCATTGTTTCCACTGTCTCATCACAACGAAAAACCCTCTCAAATGTAACAAATTTGAGTTTTGAGTATTGAATTTGAAGGACCAACCCTGCTGCTATCGATTGCATATCCCAGCTCCCAGTTTTTCTGCACTCACAAAGCTCCCCTCACTCTTTCTCTATCACTAAAAGTCCTTTCCCAAAAGACTTTCCCATTTGTACCTTCCATTTTACTGGAGTACACTCTACCAGTAGTCAGAACATTTCAACAGCATCTACAGTAAAGGTGCAAACTACTTTACTTTTCCTGTGGTGTCTGTTGGTTTTGGTATCGAAAAGGTGAAAAAAATCTATGAGCAAATGGATCTTCAGCACTACTGGACGATGCTATTTTGAGACGTTTTATGGTTATTGTTTGCATGGTTTTGGGACGGTTCCCAGACTCTTGTGTTGTTTTAAAGATGGCTGTCATGGGGTTGAGCTATAGTACCTAACTCGGTGTGTGTTATAGTAGCTTACACATTTTACTTGAGGTTTAATATGGGGGCTGAATAGATACAACATTTTCAGTTTTGGATGAAATGTTTACACAAATATTCACACTATTTGTTGTTCAAATAATGCTGTACCAACTATTTAACATTTTGATATAGCATAGGTTTACAGATTAGGTTAGATGCTAATCCTAACATACGATTGGTAGCAACAGAGATGGAGTTTCTACCTGAAAGATCAGAGTTGCCCCAGCTTTGGCTGCCGATGCCATCATCCGGGCTGCTGTCCCTGGAAGGACACTCTTTCTCCTGTTAATCAGAATTGGATTAGAAAGGCCTTATCATGCATTGCCACTTAGAATGATAAACAGTGCCTCCTTGACAATTCTTGTCTTACATTAATGTAATAATCAATGCTATCCACACGTTTCAATTTAATTGCTCTAACGAAAATGTATGCATGAGACAATGTGGGCGACCTGTAATGTAACATGAAGTCACAATATTTCACCCGAAGACAATACACACAAATGAAATTATATTTTTAATTCCAACAAAGGTTGAATAAACTTCACAGCAAGAACTTTATGACATGTATTAAATTTAATCACACTGAATGAGATCAGCACAATCAAACTTAGTCCAGCTCTGTTTCCGAGCTATATTGGCTGTGTAATTGCAAAATCTTCCACTGAATTACAAAGTCGTCATCTCGGAGAGGGGGTACTGTTCTACCTTGCCCACAAAGGTGTTAGCATGTTTATTTATTTCAAACAAATGCCTCTGCTCACCTCAAAGAGCCTGCAGAGTAATGGTAATTGCTCTAGCCTTGCTGGCATCAGTGCACCTTGTTCATTTGCTCCTATTGATTAAAAGTAAGTGTGCGAGGCACCATTGGCGAGCAAAAGCGAGATTCACCCCTCTCCCCGGTGATAATAAGTATCACCCAGCACGTAGGCGTTTGCCAATTCTCATGCTGGGAGAGACTAAACACAGATCATTATAGGGGGAGGGTGGCAAGAGAGAAAGAGAACACGCAGGAAAGTCAGAGGGAGCCATGTTCAATAACAGACTAGAGAGGTTACTGTTGTGTCAAAAGGGCTTGCGGCTGAAGTTCTTTTCTTGATACATGAAGTCAAAAATAGTAACCCCCTTCAGTTACAGCAGTTTTATGTAAAGTTATTTTAATTATGATAAAACAGAAGGGTAATTACATGGTTAAACAAGGGCCCTAATCACCAAATTTGTGGTTATCTGAAGATAATAGGATCACACATGTTGTGACTGTCGCAAGCCATAAGCGAATATTAACATAACCTTTTTTTATTTTAGGTTCCAGATTTAAAAGCTAATCAGTAACCAAAAACCACATATGCTTTCTGTTCGTACCTCTTTGTCCTGACTGTGTTTGATACCATTACGCTGAGCCGTCATCTTTTCAGCCTCGTCTCGGACCAGTGTGAGGTAGTAGCCGCTGCCAAAACATTTCTTTAGAAAGAGTGAGGAGCCACAGCAACGCATCTTACCGTGGGAGATGATAGCAATGCGATCACCTAAGATGTCTGCCTCATCCATGTGGTGTGTAGACAAAATGATGGTGCGACCTAAAGAGAGACGGAAAGAGAGACTCAATCGTCACCTGAATGGCAAAGTGCTTGGTGTCTAGGTTTCTGTGTGAGTCATAGAGTAAAGAATAAAAACTGTGGATTGCAAATATGAAGAAAAAAAGTTAAGGCACAGACTGAAAAAAGAAAAAAATAACATTTCTGAAGCATTTTTCTCTTTAGAGCTTGTTTGTTTTGACAACTTTTGTTATAAAAAAGAAGCCTGACAAGAAAAGATGCCACAGATCAAACGTTTTCAAATCAAGCCAATATCTCAATCTGTCTCTGCATGGTAGTCACTTATCTCTTTATTGCCAATTCCACAGTGTGTTTTACCCATGCTTATCCACATGGCAACAAAGCAAACTCCAGAGGAGTGTGTGGGCGTGAATCTGGGACAAAATTAAAATTATGATAAAGGCCACCCTAAGCCTACTTTCCAGCATTTCTATCATACCACATTTTATTTCAGCTCTCTATTCGTTGGTTCTGCAAGTCCTTTGATTTGAGAGGCATCAAACTGAGCACAACTGCAATGACAGCTACAGCATGCATTGCAAGGTTATTCACAGGTGTTGTAATCCTCTAATATCACGCTGTATCGGATAACACATTAATTATCACATACCTCAGAAATCAGAAAAAGGACTAGATCTTTGATTAAGTCACAGCATGGTCATGTCTCTACAGTCGAAATGACAGCAGAATCACAGAGTACATGGTAACCTTTGATCCAGTCATTTTTAATGCAGAAAACATTTAACCCGATACCTTTATCATTAAGGGAAGAAGAAAGAAACCTGCTTAGAAGTTAGTAACTTTGAAAAGACAGTGTTAGCTCAAGAGAATAATTTTTTACAGCGAACAACTTCCTGTTCATACTGGCCATTCAAATGTTCCTTCTTAATGTACTTTCATGAGCAAAATTTACAGCCCTCGTTTTGTGCAAAGATATGTAAAAAAAAAAAAGTGAGGCTAATATGAGGCTTAAGCATCAGCATGTTAACAGTGTCATTGCGAGCACGTTAGCATGCTGACATTAACATTTAGCTTAACGCACTGCTGTGCTAAGTTCAGCCTCACAGTGTCGATAGCATGGCTGTAGACTCTTGTTAAGGCATCATTTTAAAAGCAAGTTTGAGATCACATCAACTCTTACAGAGACTACAGGTGTGCCATATCAAGAATATCAATCTCAAAACATGGCAAAGAGATGCATTCACAGTAAGTAGCTGACTGGATGGAGTGTTTTTTATACTTTCTTCAGTGAATTTGGTGTTAAAGCAAAAGGGCAGGTGCGCTGCTGAGCTTGGCGGCTTTTTTTTGCACTGAGCTAGTTAAATGTGTATCCTCGCAGGTCACATTATCCCAGGGACAAGGACACACTCAGAGGTCATTATCTGCAGCCCAATGCAGCCATTTTGCTTGGCCAACTATATCCACTGCGTCTCCCCTCCTCCTATCTCCCCCACTTTGTGTGCCCTGACACCAGCTGAGCTGTTAAATCCATCCCTTCTCAGTAAGTATGGCTGCCTCATGCTATGCCAAGCAAGTCTGGATCCCTCTACATACAAACTCCAACAAATAGCCAAGTTGAATGAATGCCCACAATCCAGTCAATTTAAGATAGGGGTCTATGCTTATGAAGGGGGTGGGTTGATGAGATTGCTTGAGGTTTAGTTTGACTGAGCCAGCTCATTTTGCATGGGATGCTCAAACTCAGACAATTTTCCTGGAGATTTGCTGTGCTTTACAAGGTAAAAAAAAATCAAATCGCACTGCATCATCCGTGAGTTGGGAGTAATATAAATGTGTTTGGACTGCAGATGGCCCACAAAGGTATTCTGATTTATAGTGTGTTGTGGTGCATTACAGCACAAAGTGATATATCAAATGGAGTTCTGTGTTCAGGTAAATTGGTAGTATTCGCACTACGTACAGTAAAGTGAGCCTGGACATCTGGTTTCTGTTATTTAGCTTCCTTCCTACTAAATCAAGTTGATAGAAATGGATTTCACAGTGGGTGAGTAAGCCTGGACAGATATTATGTACATCGGCAGTAAGATGAATTATTGGACAAAACTGTATTAACTGCTGTTTGTGGCAATCATCCATCCATTAGCCATATCTGCTTATCCTTTGAAAGTTAGCGGGGGGCTGGCATTGGGCGAGAGGTGGGTACATCCTGTCCAAGGTGCCAACAGACAATCAGTCACGCTCACATTCAGCCAATCTAAAGTTGCCTTTTAACCTAACCTGCATGTTTTTAAACTGTGGGAGGAAACCCGAGCAAAAGCTACGCACATTTAAAAATGACCTAAACACTATTTACAGTCTGTTCATGGAGTTAAAAGAAACAGATGTTGTTTCAATTAAAAGCAGTCAAATATAATAAAAACCGACTGGTAGAAATGTAGCTGCATGCTCAATATGTTTTGTTCACTGTTAGAATTTAAGAATTGAAACTCAGAGATTGTGGTTAATGCAAGGAATCTGTGAGTATTTGCTGAAGGTTACACAGGTTGAAAGCATATTTTTCTGTGTGAATATTGTGTTAAATGTTACACAATGTTCTGAATACTATGGTTAAAAGTGTAGCCCGCTCCAGTCTTCCCCCTCCACCCTCTGCAACATATTTTATTGAAGATTGAAGATTTTAACACATTAGCATTTTTACCCAACACATATTCAGAATCGCTTTTTTTCTATGTCCTGAAAACGACTTAAGTAAGATCACATACAAGAAAAAAAAAGCTGGATGCATTTTAATGCCATTTGTATTGCAACATTGGCTTCAACCCCACATTAATTTGTAATCCTAAAACGAATGCATTATGCATGGTATTTCAACTTTTCACAAATGTCAGATAAACTGTAAAAATGCATGCAAGTGCAAACAGAGTCTACAGTAAATACAATTGCTACAAACTATATTAAGTTTGAGTGCTCAGAAAATATGAACTGTTTCCCACATTTCCTTGCACCCCTAGTTTCTCACAAACTGAATCACCTTCCTACATGTGTCAAATCTAATCTCAGACTACATACAACATTCATGCTGTCAGTATTTGATGTGGGATTTAAGATGCTCAATGCTGTAATATACTACTGTAATATACTGTTTATGGTATTTTGAAAGGAGCTGCTTTGATATTTCACTGCATTACTAATTCAATCTTAACTTAACTTCAGGGGTGTTATTGTTTTAACTTGCAGTGATTACATGGCTGCTGAGACAAGCTGTTAAAATGAGAAAGTCAGTGGGAGAAACACGTTTTATTAGCTATGTAATCTAAAATGTTAGGTCGTGTATCGTGTGCATCTCTGTAAAATAAAATGTCATATTTATGTGGCAGTAAAGAGCTATGTAAGGGAAAGGTAAAAGAGAACCAGGCATTTTAAGGCACCAGAAAAGGCTTGTAAATTGGTAAAGTTATCAATTACAACCAATAATCAGGTGATATGAAATGATGCTGTCGCAGCATGTATAAAATCCATAATATAAATCTCATCCTAAAGGCCCATTTTATAACATAATGAGTTGGGTAATTTAATTGTAATCAATTTACAGTAATGGCTAAAAAAAAATTTAATTTGCTTTTTAAAATTTGTACTTTAAATCTAAAGACACACGACAAAAGATACATTACAGCCACCTTAAATGCAAAGATCTAAGGAAGAATCAAATACCAACATGCCACTATATTAGCATAAATAACATCCCTTATTTATTACAAGACAGATTAAGAATTATTTTTAAAATCTTAAATGTATACTGAGTGTTTCATTTAACAGAGCACATGTAACCAATGCCTATGTTCCTTGTAGCAAATAAGCCTAAATTGAATGAAGACAATACCCACTTAGAGCAATATGGTCAACCAGCTAGTGTGAAAAAAACTGCAAACTTAATTAGCTATGAAGAAGCACAATATTAAGCCCTATTACAGCCTTCAGCTTTTTCATATAAATAGACTGCCTGTAGCTTTTCCTTAATGACAAACCTTAGTAACACTGAAGTGCAAATAAGACTGGAGAGGCACAAAACAGGACTCATTCAACCAGCCAGGATGTGGGTGTTCTCATTATAACAGACTTATCTCCGCCTCCCAATTCGAGTGAAAGGACATGATTAGAATGAGAGAAGCTAATGACACAGTGAGGGCGGAATGTCACTAAATGCACATTAAACATTTAGACATCTGTTGAGAGTTATGCGTCACGATAATGTCCATGTCCTGCTTAAAGCCACTAGCAACCACAAAGTATATAAGGCTGAAGTGTGACAAGCTGATTGATAGTGCAGACAATTAGGGACTCTGTTAAATAGCAATGCCAATTAAAGCTTCTTGGATTCACTTGTCTTCACTTCTATTTCCATTTGTTCCAGTACAAATTACAATTTCTCTCCACCCACAGTTGAGTGTCACAGAGGGCAAGGCAAACAAAGAAAATAACTTCTGCTGGCTACTAGATGGTTCATTACCTTAACAGCTTTAATATTGGATTCATTTGAGCCATTACAGTTACACGTTAACCTTGAGCTCAGCTCAATTTTGGAAAGTTTCAAGTTTCAAAGTTGTCAAGCTCTGTCAATTACAAACATGAAGGATTTTAAAGCCTTTAGTGGAGCTTTGGTTCTTACTACTAATTCCATACCTTGTTTGTATTTTAACAGCAGTTCCCAGATACCCCTGCGTGCATAGGGGTCCACTCCCGCTGTAGGTTCATCTAAGATGACGATTTTTGAGCCGCCGACAAATGCTATAGCCACAGACAGCTTCCTCTGCATCCCACCTAGAACACAGAACAATCTCCATTAACTACGGTATCCTAGTAATATATTTTGTCTTTGTGATTTTTAGCAAACTGTAGCTGACATGAAATGGATACTCATCTTTGTCCTGGGAATTCTGCCTATAATCAGTGACAAATCCTACACAAATATCTGTCAACATTAGGTTTCAGATGTAAAAGGGACACAATATTGGGAACTGATTATGGACTAAATGTGTCAAGATATACCTCTTCAGGTTTTATTGTCTTTTGCATGGTGTAAAATGATTGATGGCAGTGAGGTAGATACACCTTCCTCAGGTTATTCCAGTCTCCACTCTCATAGCGAGCTCTTCAAAATGCATCCAATGTAGTGCTAATGTAGTGGAAATGTCAGCATAGATCAACCTTGAAAGTCATATTTCAGTGATTTTGCTCACAAGCAATCCGTGACTGAGGACAATTTATCAAGCAGGACTTGCCCATGCCCCCCAGACAATGAATTACAACCTGTGACACACAGGTACAGTGCATGTGTATGTCGAGACAGCTGCATGCACACATGCTGGCAGTGGAAGGGCATAACAGGGCAGCTTTATCCTGAACAGAAAGGATAATCTACAGATGATATTCCTCCTCAAGGGAAATTAATGCACCGAGCACAGGAACTGATGAACACATCAAAAAACAAAATTTACATCTCTGCATTATTTCAGTCAGACACTGAAATACACACATCCAAAACATGTCACACATACAGACACACCTGACAAGTTCTTAGCAAGATCCTTCCGCTTATGTGGTAAACCGACGTCCTTTATCATCTGGTCCATCTCATGTTTCACCTCATCGTGGCTGCATCCTTTCAGCCTGGCGTAGAAGTAAATATGCTCCTCCACTGTCAACCTGTATAGGTGAAAATAATATAACGCCCATTTGACTGACATGTCAGGTGGCACGGGTGACAACAGAAGCCATCAGCTGCCACTTATTCATATGTAAGTGTTTGGAATAAGCAAAATGTCACATTTATGCATCTTGCGAGATCATCTGGCTCCACTCTAAGTGCACTTTTTGTGAACCGACAAAGAGAAGAGTCTAAGATAAAGAAAAGTCTTGAGCTTCATCATAACTGCCTCACAGGTGGGATCATAATATGACGTAATATCTATCTCTATGTTTGCATGAATATTTTACCCTATTTAATATAGATGCTTTGACTGTCTGGGATTAATATTAATGAAAGTAATTTGCAGGTGCTTAGCCATAATTATGATGTAGGACTTGTGTCGAGTTGCAGGTAATCAGTTTGTGGGGAGAGAGAAATAGAGGGGGACTCTAAAGGTGAAATACAAAAACTGAATAATGGTTGGGAATGATACCATTAGAAGAAATTTAGTGGACGGATTGAGCAAAGTTCATTTCATTTTTAAAGAGCAAAATGGAAAGGAATAATTGTAGATGTGAAACATAAGCCAAGACTGAGCCCTCGTTATCCATATTATTAAATTGCAGTGTAATGACCTTTTCTCCCTTTTTTCCTTTTTTTAAAATACACCAGAAGCTAAACATGATGATTATACAAATAACCAGTGGAGAACATGGGTGGATCTGCTAAATTTACTCACTCATTGAATAAGACATTGTGCTGTGGGCACATTCCCAAGTACTTTCGGATGCTGTCCATGTCCGTGTGGATGTCATATCCGTTGATGAGCGCTGTTCCTGATGTAGGTGGGAACAGTCCTGTCAGAATTGACCTACAGAGAAATAAAAAAAGACATAAACAAGACACAAATATCCTTATTATAAAGCTTAAAGATTAATCAAGGCTGTTGATTTTAACCTCATGATAACTAATTTATAATTATAGAGCTGCCAAAGCACTCAAAAGGAGAGTTACTTCAACTTAGAAGCAGCTGGTTAACATAATGGTGAATTCAATTTATTTCCAGCTCCATTTAAACAATAGACATGTCAATAGTCATCCTATCCTACGTTATCGACATATTCTAATGGAATGTTCATAAAGAGAAAGAGGAAAGGTAAAGGAAAATAAAAGATATTTTTACAAAAAAAATAAGTACAGAATAATGGAACCAGTGCTGTATTGCTGTCAGAGCATTTGGAGCAATAACTATCCATACAGTATCATCTACATTAACTTGTATTCGGTCTCAGGCCATTAATTATGTAATAATAAATTATAGCCTGGGAAGACAATTTCCAAACAACAAACAAAAGATCATAAAATAGTGAAATTATGATATTAACAATTTAGACAAAACAAACACTTCAACAATATTTAATATTGAGTGTTTTGGTTTGTTTTGCATATCTCCAAAAACTTTTTTTTTTTTTTTTAAATATGAGCGCAAACTCAATTCTAACACCGCATCTCACAGATAGATAGAAACTTTGCTGTGGAAATGCATCCACACAGAGCTTCGGTGTGCGACAGAGTCCTTCCTCTGTCCTCTTTGTTGTGTTTCGTCACAGTTGTTCAGAGCGGATGTCTTCTCTTCAGCCCTTAGTCTTGCATCAATTGCTCTCTCCCTCGCTCTTTCTTTCTGGGCCACTGGGTTTCAGTTATTTCCTGTCATCCTAAAGCCCTTCCAACCTTTGCACACTTTTTTTTTTTAACAGCAATTAGATAGGTCCCGCTATCAACACAACATCAGACTGTGTGATAAATGTCTTCTCGGAAGATGTCACTCTTTGAAAGCAACAACCACTGAATGAATGTAGCAAAAGTACAGTCGGCATTGTGTACAAGTTAGATTAGTTGCACCCGGTGAAAATACATGAACATTGAGCCAAGTGGCAAAGCATAGGACTAATAGATAATGCAACTCACATTGTGGTTGTTTTTCCGGCTCCATTGTGGCCAAGAAAAGATGTGATCTGATTCTCGTAGAAGTCCATACTCAGTCCGTCCACAGCGAGCTTCTTTCCAGTCTTGTAGATTTTAACAAGATTGCGGATTGAGACCCCTGCTTTAATACCAGGTGGTGGTTTCTCCAGATACTCTTTAGAAACACATTCATAAACACGCACATATACATAAAGAAAACAAGCATAAAAGCAGGTAAAATCTGTTAAAGATAGGACTTTTAAAGACACAATGATCCAAATGTAAACAAAGTAGCCCTTCTTCCAGAAATTTAAGGACCAACGCAAGATAACAACACAATCAAACTAAGTAATATTTATCAATGCTGCAAAAGGTTTGTTTACATTAGTAACATTTGAAGACACTGAAAAAACATGCCTTTTTTAAAATAAAGTATGTTATTATTCCTTTAATTCTTATTGTCAAGACTACTGATTAAGCAAGGGTAAAAAGAAAACACTGCTGAGCACTAAAAGACAAAAAACAACAACCGTAGCTCACTCCCCTGGATGTTAATTGGAAATATTTTTTTTTTATTAAGTTCCAGACTTGAAACTCCACACAAAGCGTCAAGCTCCATTATCACCCTAAGTGACAAATAAGGTGCTAATGTTTGTTTGCGACCCATCCCAATTAACTTCTTAACACTTATTAGAACTATGTTCCCTCTAGTACTGTACATGGCTGAGCTGTTGAGAATGTGACACATACATTATAACTGCGTAGATTACACTACGGATACACACCACAGCTAAAAATTGAAAATTATTTGGCCGTTTACCGTTATGTACAGGGGAGTCCTTCAGCAAGCCGTGGTCAACGCCAGTCACTGAGGCTGTCCCACACCAGTAAGATGCAGTAAAAGGGAAGTACCATGGCTTTGGGATTCCATATTGTCCTGGGATCAAGCATGGAGAACAATCACATTCAACAGCTTTGCTTGAGGAAATATTGCACTTAACAGTGTATGTTTCCTCTTGACAGCCAGGCACAAATCCCTCTTTTAATTACAGTTGATGAGAAAAGCATTAAGACTAGCCTGTTAGGAGGACTGCATGGCCTATTGATTTAAGTTGAACTAAGGGAAGGCATCTTATGCAAAAGGGGAATATTCTGTAGAACACCAAATGGTTGTATTTTTCCATCTTTTTTTAAGATATGGCAGTGTTACGAATAACATAACACTTAAAGAAATCTGCTTAAAAATGAATACCTGGAAAGACATTTTCGATGTACCAGGTGAGCACCCAGTAAAAAGCAGCATCAAAGAGCATAATGATGATGGACACGATGAAGCTGTAGCGTTCTCCATCTTCTGGACTCTTTTTGATGTTGTACCACTGAATACCGATGCCTTGCTGCTCATACTTGGCAAAGTTGTCACAGCCATAGCCAAAGGCCACACATGACAACAAACTCTGGAGAATAAAAGATGTGCAAATAAAAACATCCATAGTTAAAGGAGTAGTTAGACATTTTTGGAAATACGCTCATTTGCTTTTACGCTGAGAGATAGATTTCTCTTAGATTTACACCACTTCCTTGTCTGCACGATAAATACGTAGTTGGAGCCAGCAGCCGGTCAGCCACAGCTAGCCTGACTCCAACTTCCTGGAGTCTCCACTGGTTGCCTGGCAACTGGTCGGGCCAAGCAATAGTCTGTCACATAACCCCCTGTGTAACAGTAAATTGTCATTTTTACATTCCAGTTTTTGTACAGATTAAACAAACAAAATATAACATGTGCTAGCTGTTGCCCTGTTTCCAGTCTTCATGCTATGCTAAGCTAAGCAGCTGCTGGCTAGTTACATATTTAACATACTGACATGAGAATGGTGTCTCTCTCTCATCTAATTCTTAGTAGAAACCAGATATGTGTATTTTCCAAAATGCAATTCAAAATCTATAAAGTTTCGTCACAGAGATAAAAAAAAAATGGTTATTATTATTTTTTTATTAGTTAGTACAGAGATGCAGGAAAGGGAGGGGATAACACGCAGCAAAGGGCCACGGGTCAGATTTGAACCTGGGTCACTGCCAAGGATCTACATAGGGTGCAAATTCTACCAGGTGAGGTAGAGTAAACCCCATCAGAGAATGTGAAGATTATTTTTTGGGGCTTTTTCCCTTTATTTGAAGGTGACAGGGGATATACAAGAAAGGTGGGAGAGAGATGGGGGATGACATGCAGTTAAGGACCGGTTCGAACCCGGGCAGCTGCAAAGGACTCCGTCTACTTGGGGCGCACACTCTTACTGGGGGAGCTAGAGGTTGACCCAGTCAGAGAATGTTTTATTAAATCATTCAGGTGATGAATTAATCTTACCACCCAAGGTCACAATAAACTGATCAATAAACTATTATGGCAAACATTTCTACACTGTGTTTTTGCCTTTGTGAACATCTTAAAGGACTTCATTTTAGACTAGAGCAAAGATGGAGGCTAAAAAAAGTGTACTGAAAACGAAAGATTTGTTGGAGCCTTCATACTGTAGGAAATTGCAAATGATACTTTGCCCGTGAGACATCATCTGCCATGGCCTATCACTCTGCATTGCCATGTTGCCCGCCAGCTGTTTTACCACGCCTCATTTGCTCACAGCATTTTCACTCCGGCAGAAGCAGCAGCATTTGCTGAAGCTTCAGAGACAAACAATCATGGATACTGTCTACCCGACGTTACATTGCCAGGCAGAGAATCTGGAAAGCCCTGCAGTGACACCCAAACCTCTATCCTGGCTGCTAACACTGCTGGCAACCTCCTGTGCCCATCTACTGACAAGCAATCAACAGAGAGTCAGTAGATGAGGGGTGACAGCAGGGCTAGGGGGCATCCATCCTTGACCTCTGTATGAACGGCTGACAAAACCACAGGAGCCACTTATTTGGCTTTTGAGAAATGGGCAGGAGTTGGGAAGCAGACAAAACAAGCCCCCTCTATTGAACACGTGTCGACACTGCAGATTCGGCCACTATTCAGCTGGCTGCAGACAAGGAGCATCGTTGAGAAGAATAGAGATCAGCGTTCCAGCTCTTTCTAGGAAGTCATTTTCCAGGACATTTATGACAACTAAAGCTGGGATGAGGGACAGGATCAGAACAAAGACAAATGAGTTTGTGTCTGAAGAAGCGTCCATTAAAAGCTGTAATAATCTGTTCTTTGTCGTACATGAAAATGTCAGAATACAACGTGCGTGTGTTTTAAGCGTTTCTCAGAATGACTTTGAGAGCTTGAGGGGGCAAGAGCTGCAATAATCATACCATTAATCAATTAGTAAAGTGAGGGAAAATTGGCAATCCTTTTGATAAGTGTGTAATTGTTTTTTTAAGATTCCCCTGTTTTAGCTTCTCCAACGTGTTGATTAGCAGCTTGAATATCTTTGTGTTTTGGCCTGATGGTCAGACAAATCAAGCAATTTGAAGACATCATCTTGACTTTAAGAAACTGTACGGGCATTTTTCACAATTTGATGACCATTCTTTTCATTTTACAGACCAAAGAATTCATCAATTAATTCAGAGAATAATCAGCAGGGCATTGTGATATCGGATTGGTCAAGGCTGATACTATATAACTTCAAAGCCCCTGGTTCGATTCCGGCTGTGGGCCTTTGTTGCTATTCATTTCCCTTCTTTCCTGTCTGCAGTTGAATAAATGTAGTATACATATACGATATGTTATATATTAGAAATGTCAGAAGAGTCCCATTACTGCAAAAAATGTTTTAAACAAAAGCTGTATGCTCAAGTGAGCTGCCAGATGTGTCAAAATCATAGATCAATTAATAGACTGATTTCAGCAAAGGAAAACCTGAGAAGTTTTGCAGGAATTACCATTTTACTCAGGATTTTTCCACCTTAAGGTTAATTGAAAATATTTTGGGTTTTCCAAAACATGAAAAAACTCTGGGCTCTTTCTTGATTCTACCTCATTAAAATTGGATGTAATAGAGGGAGAAAATAGTCAGAGTAGAGTAGATAGGTAGTTGGATTGTGACCATGACCCATCTTATAGTGGCCCTCTGATACACCTGTAGGTCTCCTCTGGCACACGGCTGCAATCAAAAACTGTTCGTATGAATTCAGGTGATCTTTTGAAATTCTGTTCCGATTAAAGACTTCATTATCAAGGACAATGTGGGGGAGAATTTGTATGCCTTGGCACAATGTAGTTTCATCCGAGTTGGGAGACACACACACACACACACACACACACACACAGACACGTGTGTAAGGATGAACTGGATAGTGGTTTGGTCAGAGAATCATTGCTCATGCTAATTAGAGGGCTTGAGGGCTATCCATCTAGATGGAGCAGGGGAGAAAAATCTCTGCGCCGGGGGAGGATCGAGCAATGGCACTTTGTGTAGGGATTAAATAAGCTTTGCAGTGCTTTATATGTAAAATCCCTACCTAACCTGCATGTAGTCTGTAAAAGGAAATGGACTGAAAAAAGTTTTTCAAAGGAAAAGAATGACATAATTTTTAAGGACTTACTCAAAGACAAGCAATTTTAGCTGGTTTGCTGGCACTGCTTGTTGGCAAAAGCAAGGTTTACCAAGTGTCCGCAGATGAAAGCAGTAGTTACTTCTGTTAGGTGTATTATTGACTGCCAATACTTCAATTTGTTAAATAAGACACATAAGACTGTTCGCCTTGGCCACCCGCACCTGATACCGCATTGTTGGAATTGACAAATAAGAAAACCCGATTTTATTAACCCTTACCCGATTGAAATTCTGGGAAGATGCACTCACATGCACGGCAATGAAGATCTAAGATTTTGTGTCTTTGTCTGCAGAAAGGACAGCTTGAGGACAAATGATACCGGCACCGGCAAAAAGGCTACACTGAAAGTTGAGCAATGGTGTACAATGTATCTTTATTCCTTAGAGGATAGGAGAAAATCCCCAACTTCCTTACTTTTATTTACATAAAAGAAGAGACTAGACAGCAGGTTTGTCTAAAAATATGTCAGAACAAATAGGAACCAATTCGTAGTAGCAGTATTAATATTTAAAGCAATTCCTAAATGATTTCGAGTTTAAATTTCACGGTACCTCTAAATTCATCATGCAGACACACCTCATTATCAGGAGAGTTATGCAGGTACAATAAAGGCAAATCTCTCACAGGTATTGTTGACACTGGGAATAAATTAATTTGCTTTCATAACAACCAGCACCAAATCAAATCAGACTTGTGCCTGTTTGGATATAAATGGAAATTTGGATTGCCAAAGGGTTATTATAGTGGCAAAAACATAACACAAGAATTAAACTCAAAATGCAGTCAGCCCTCATGTATGATAACAGCAGGGGAAGATATTAAAAACCATGCCAGAGCTAAAGACAGACTTACCACAACAACCTTGGCCTGAAAACCCATGACGTCGCTCCAGGCGTAGCAGAGGATGTGCGGTAGGTAAAGGACAAAGTAGATGAGTCCGCCGCACGCCGCTGCTAAATTGGCCTTAGAGAAGAAGACGCTAATGAGGAAGCACTGACTGATGGTGGCCAGGCAGAACACCAACAGGAAGACAAAGATTACTGATGGGTCACTGTATTGTAGCACCTTGCCATACTGTGTCAGAAGAACAAATAAAAGACAGGAGAAAAACAGAAATGTGAATTTTATGTTAAAAATGTGAATTTTTGGTAGAGGACGTTATCTTGCAAATTATTTATCAGGAAAACAAAGAGATTCAGAAAGCATGATCATTATAGCAGATTTTTTTTACAACACAGTAGCCAGAGTAAAAGAGTTTTGAAAGGGTTAAAATATCTGGTGTATCAATATTTCTGAGACACCTGAACATTTTCCAGTTGACTGATATTCTATTACATAATCTGAAAGTCGTTAAATATGTCACTTTTTAATTGCCAGTTTGAAGGAGGACCCTTCTCTAATTTTAGTGAGCTACTCATGAATCCATCCATTACACCATGATGTCTTCTCTGAGCCAAATTCAAAGAGGCCCTTGGAACTGTTAGGATAACGGTGCTATTGTAATGGATGCAATTATGATTAAAAAAACCTTATAGAGGACACTGTTACATGGAGCTGTATGAATGTTCATTATAGAAACTCTTCCAAATTTGCACGGACTAAATGAACTCTCAAGTACAACTGTGCTAGCATCAAGTACAATTATCTCATTCTAGTGCTTCGCTTTGTCCTCAGATTAACATCTTCATGATTTTAAACAAAAGTCTCATTACTCCATGAGACTTGATAGCCCAAACTCTCCAAAAGTAGTGCTGGGTCCTCCTTGAATCATTGTTAAATCATTTTTTAAATCACCTTCAGTATAATGGCAAGGAGGAGGGCGCTGATGGCCAGCGGCAGCACACTTGATACTGCCCAGCTCAGCCAATAGATGGAACTTCTCAGGCCCATGATCCTCACTGTCTCCTTAAGCCTCGCCTCTTTCTCTGCGACGATGCCCTTAACGATCATGGCCACTGAGTAGATCCAGGCTAAAGTCATGTATAAGGGGAGGGAGCGGGCCAGAGACCGGAGGAACCTGAAAGGTGGAGGAGCCCAGACCAGACAAGACAATAACCCCACATACATCTGGTAGTAACATACAATCTGTATCTGGATAATGTGATCGCAGACCTTTACAAAATACTGATATTAATCAGAATTACTGATAACGCAATTCTGCCAGCATTATGACTGGATCTCAATACGCAAACTAGGTGGGCAATCTTGTCATCAAACATATCAGGTCAATGAAAACTACAGTATGTTGCTACATGGGGTCTACTTACTTTTCCTTTTAGGTAGCAGGAATAGGCAAGATTGGGTGACTTCTAAGCTTAGCTTTACCTAATCATTTAGCCACATGGGGGCAGTGGAAAAAGTTGTAAAAACAACACTGACATATTATCAACTTATAAAGTCAAAAAACCTTTGCTAACATATACGAAGCAACATCAGCATTCATTTGGCCAAGGACCTTTGTTACTGCGATCACCAGCTAGTCGCTAACTTTGTCTTGTTTGGTTCCAAGCAGGTAGCATACAGTGGGTTTTAAGAGCTTTCTTACTAAAAACAGCTGCCTGCTGTTAGAGATGGCGCTGATGGCAGCGGTGAGACTGAACCTAAACAGTAAAGTTGTGGGCCATAAACCCAAATAATGAGCTGGAAGATGCTAGAGAGCTCTGTAGAGCTGAGCACAGGCTGATGATTATATTTGTGGGTTCATCACTACAGGTATAAGCAACCTTTTTCCCATACACATGGCCATTTGATCCATTGTTAATATAAAAAATGATTTAAACTGCTTTAAAAATGTAACCAAACTGTGCAGAATGCATTTACACCTGGCTGAGATCTTATCACACTGCAATCTATAAGCATTCTGATTGCAATGCGCTCTGCATGCATTTACACCTTGATTATTGTTTTTTTTTTTTTCCAGATACATATTTCTTGTTATTACCAGGAGTAAATGGGGATAAGTCTGTCGGTAACTGACAGACTTCTCATTATAATGGTGATAAAAAAAAAGGACTTGCACATGACAGTGCTGTTGAACATTCTCACTGTGCAAGTTTAACACAGGTGTGAATCACTGTCAGTGGTGGAAGAAGCACTGAGTAAAAAAATAACAGTAAAAGTAGTAATTTCAGAATGTAAATCTACATATAAAAGTCCTGCCTCCAAATTTTACTTAAATAAATATATGTAAGCATTATCGGCAAAATGTTTCTTATTTTGCTGCTTACGTTTAATATGTAAACGTAAGCAGCATTTTAATGTTGTATCTAATGAGGGCGGTCTTAATTACAATGAACAATGTATCATATTTTATACAATTAGCTATAGCTGTCAAATAAATGTTGAACTATAAAGTGTAGTGTAGTGGAAATATAAAGTGGCATAATATGGAAGTTTTTAAGTGAAGTACTTCAAAATCAGACTTTAGTGCTAAGGTAAATGTAATGTTCCACCACTATCCATTTATGGATCAATAGTGTCTAATTTATTTTAGTCCTGTGTGCGTTAGTGATTGATGACATGTCAATAGCTGTCTTCTAACTGTGAAGGTGGTCTCTGATGCTGTCATTTGCACAACAAATTAATCAGATTGACAAAGAATTTGAGATGGTCTCACGTTCTCAAAACAAGGACATACTGTTTGGGAGAGCAAATGTGTATCGATCATCACTGATTTGTGTTGTTTTCATAAAAACAAGCACCTTGATTGAGCTGGTTTGAGACTGGAACCAAATGTGGGAACAGTGAAATGACATCAATCTGGATGCCAACTAATAAATGCATTACCTCCTCCAAAATGGAAAAGAAAACACATGTAAAATGACAGAGGACTCAGGTGCAGATGACACAACTGTTTTTTGTCAAACCTAATCCAGATACAGCCTTATGATAATTACCATTTGATTTGGTATTATTATTATTAATCTGCTGAAAATGGCTGTGAAATTATCATTTAGAATGGGCCTGTGATCTGAATACACATTGCGTTTGCGGTTGCTCCTCCAAGGCACTCAACTAACTCAATTTATTGTTATTAATGTTTGCAAGCTATCAACAAATTGTAAACATATTAGGCTGATGGGAAATTACATTTCACCCAGCTGTTCAATTATCAGTTTTTATTTACCAGCCACATTTCCCAATTATACTGAAAAAATTGATTAGGCAGATCTAAAATAACCATCCTTTTTATTTCATTAACATTGCCTGCAAAACAAGGGACTGTTGAAGGATGTGGTCTATTCAAAGGACACCAATAATAATGATGCTTGTGTCACCTAAGGCGCAAAGGGTCTCCCATTTGTGAAAGCAGTGCTTTGTGCATCTTTCCTCATTGAACCTTTAGCAGGATCATTCCAACAGATAAGCAAGTCCGTAATATCCCACCAAATCATTGATTTAACAGAGGGATCAGTATATAAACAACTAAAAAACATTCACAACCTATAATATATTTCCAGTATGTAAACATCTGCTAAAAAATAAGAAAAAAACACACACACTGCACACAACTAATGTTGTTCACATTTTCTTTGGCCTCTTTTCTGGGAATAAAACCAACTTAGATGATTGTACTTAAGAGTGCTTTATACATCATGAGCGTAATGATGCAGGGATAGGCTTTGCTTGTCTAAAGTATTGTTCTTATTGTTCCAACCCGTGTACATTATGCATGAGTTCAAAGTCAGGTGACATTTCGGATACAATAAATCTAAACATGGTGCTTTGACGGGTAGTCTCAAGTTCAAATTACTCATGAGGGGTTAACTTTTGTTTTAGTCAGCACAGGAAAAAACAAGCCATATATTGCTCCTGTTTTGTGATATTTGTCTCACATAACACACAAGTTAAATTATCTTACTTTTTCATACAAATCAGAGCTGTGGATTAAAAAATATGAACTTCAGGGCTGCAAAAGGCAGTTCAGCCCACACACTAGTGCCCCTCTCTTAAGCTGAGGTCTTTGGTGTACCACTATTTCACCCACTTACGGTTATTAATTTGAATCGCTCAGCAAATTTGTTTGAACATATTGTAACATAGTGCAGAGTGGCCAAAGATAATACATGTTCATTGCAATCATGGAAATATACAGTATCAATAATTCACTTCTCAAATTATGTAACAGAAGCCATCCTTATTATTAAGACACAAAAGAAGAGGGGATGCAATTACAGGAAATAAAGGGCCAATACTACTGCCATGATTTTAATTTGACTAAATTGCAGATTTGGTTGCATGCTCAATTAATTAGACTGACGAGGCTGATTTGAAGAATCACGGAAAATGATTTGGTTCTGTGCTCATTAATTGGGTGATAACTAATAGAAGGGAAAAATACCAAAACACAAAGCATGAATAATTCTCTGACCTGTATGACCTGCTGTATTTGATGAGCGGTATGTAATCTTTCTCATGTTCACATCTTTTTTTTTAAGCTGAAATTAGGGCTAGAGCTTAAATTAAAATCATTTTAATACAAGAAGATGCAGCCACATTGAGGATGCTACAATTCTCCCACAATGATGCAAAACCCAACAAAAAAGTGGAAAAAACTTTTTATGCAAAATAAATCCTATTTGGGGACAAAATAAGCATTTCATACACACATTATATTCATATTGTATGCTTTGTGTTTTGATACTTTCCATTGAGTGACTTTTTTCCACTGACCTTAACCATGACACTTATGAGCACACAGGGAACTGCGAGCAGAACAATGTTCTCTGTGAACCTTGCAGACCAAAGCGCACCGTTTTGAATGCCAACAACACGCAGCACTTCCTTGAGCCGGAGTTCCTTCTCCAGCACAAGGCTTTTGATGGTCATGCACACAGTGTACATAAAGGCCAGCACCAGGAACATGGGGAGGATGCTTCCAATACTCTGAATGAAACTGGTTGTAAAAAACAAAAAAACAATCAAAACATGTCAGGATTGCACATTGACAAAGGGAGAATATATGGACAAGGCTGTCTTTGATATGGAGTTGCCAGATGGGTACTTGTGTGCTTTTATTCTGCTGCATACTCTTCCTGAGTATATACATGTTGGGTATTCTGTGATTAAGGTCTGCATATGTATGTTTTAAGATATTTCATTATTGTAGAATGACATGAGGTGCGTCATGAAGATCTACTGTACGACTACTCAAAATGTTGCACTGCCACAGTGAATAAGAACAATGTGGGAGCAAAGAAACTGTGTGTGGATTCTACCATTTCTTTCCCCCTGGATTTTTCCAGTTTGGTCCAATAACTGTTGAATAGTTTGCAGTATGTCCCTCTCTTCTTCACATGATTGTACAAAAATAAAAATAATACTATTTTGGTAAGAGGTTATTCAATTTAAGTAATTTTTCGAAAGACATTCAGTATGAGATTTTGCTACAGTAATTGTCTTTGTCTTATGTGACAGTACATTGAAAATCTTTGGCTTTGGGACTGTGGTTCGAACAAAACTCAAATTGCTGACATCACCTTGAGCCTCTGGAGAGTGTGATGAACATTTTTCACTATATTTTGACTTTTGATAGAAATGAAGATTAATTGATAATAAAGAGCCAACAAGAGAATCAGCTTTTTACATGCCTACTCTATTTTAAAGGTTGCCTTTTGCAATCTCTACCTGTACTTGCTCCAGTGAAGTAAAAAAAAAATGGAATCTGTTTTGCAGATACTGAAACTGTTATAAGCACGAGGGACAATCAAGACAATCTTGAGTTATATTCATGGACTCAATGCCACTGAGGCGTTTTTTATTTTCACATGCAGCTAACCTTTTTAAACCTGGTGCATCAGCTCAAACAAGCCATTTAGTGCTCCACCTCATGCCACAGATGATGTATGATGTGATGCTGTTACAACACAATAAGGCGATATTAAACTGGCTTCATAATGCCACCAAAATGCCATGTCAATATCTTCTCCTCTGCCAATATAACAAAGTGCTTCCTTTGCTTTATTAGACAGTGAAGGAGAGATATCAAATGGATTTTGACAAAGTATAGATTTCACATATCACTTATGCGTGCATTCCATAAATACCGGGGATATATTGCAAGCAAAGCACTGTTCAGCACGGATGTATAAAGTTAAGTGAATTTGCAGTAATTGGAACGATGCTTTTCTTTCAAGGTATTTAACATACACAACTGATCAAATTACACTGCCAGCACATTTTCATAAAATTAATTTGTCCTTTAATTCTGGAAAAGTTTTTTAAAGCCCTTTTTAAATCCCTGCCAAATGAGAACAGTTCATTCAAACATCTACTTTCCTTAATTGCTAGCTACGCTTGCATAAGTGCTTTTATCAGAAGGTGATTTTGAATTGGTAAGTTGTTGTTTTTTTAATCTTACTTCTTTTCAAATGCATTTTCTTTCAAACTTCTTCCTATTATCGAACTGTGACAGCTTTCATCTAAGTGAATGACTTGAATGGTACCAAGCTATCAGGGGCCAGCAATACAACATTCGTACAAGTGCGTTCATTTTAAGTTTCAGTGTATGCAAAATAATGTTTAGCATGGAGAGTTTTTTCAATAAATCAACTGAGGATGGAAGTAGTGGACATTCTTGCAAACACAACAAACAGATTAAGTTAGTTCCTGCGAGACCTTAGAGGGACTTCAGTTATACGAGAACTTGAATGAGAGGGGGACAGACTTGTTTTCGAGGACACTTCCCCTGTCCTCATGGGATGGATCACTTTCAAACGAGGCCTTGATAAGCAGCAAGAAAGGATTGGATGACACAGAGTTTCTAAAAGCTCAGAACGAGAGCACTCAAAACTAAATCTTTTACAAGATAACATAAATAAAAAAAAAAAACTCTTTCAGACTCCGAATTCAAACTTTAAAAGCTTGAAATCGATACACTTCAACAAATAGAGCTAACTCCTACATTAACACCTTTTTCTAGGGAGGTAAGCTGCCTCAAGTTGCAAGAGCATCAGGTTGAATACTAATTCTGGTATTATCTGCTCCCGATTCTACCCTTACATCTCTGTAACAGCTGACAGCCTGTGTGAGTTAACTCCTTCTGTGACTTCTAGCCCTGGAGGGGGAGAGATCAGTCATGCACATCGTGTCTGACACTGACAACCTTGCCACCAGATGCTCTTGAATTATACATTCGCTGATCGATCAAGGGTGCTTAAGTAATAGAACTCCTGGCAGGTCTCGGTTACGGTGCTCCAGTTACATTGGCAGCCTGACCTAAATTTAGGGAAGCTAGAAGACTGATTTCTCAGTGAATCGAGAGATAGTAGAGCGCAGCCTCCCCAGAGGTTGGCATTCTACGCTTCTTGTGTCATACTGAGCAAATATATCGTTGAGTTCCTTAGCTGGCTAAAAATGAGCATTTCATTGAAGTGAACAGACGCTATGATTCAATGTGGATCATCTCATTGCTGGTACAAATTATTGCTTCAGGAAAAATGTGCCTGCGGTTACGACATAAAGAGTACTTAGGAACCCATATTTCGTGTTTTTTTTTTTTGTAACAGCAAGATCACATCCGTAAAAAGTATGACTCCATGAACCAACAGTGTAGCAACATTTTGAGAAACAATTTCAAAATTCATATCTCAGCGATATATTTACAAGAAGTGAAAAAATAATAACTGTTAACCATTGATAGTGATGCACTGCTTCCATTAGTCCTTGCTGAATTTCTTTAAATAATTCTATAAATATTAATAACCAGATAAATATTAAGAAATTGAAAGCATTATTTGTTCACAGAGTTATATCAAAGTGGGGTCAAGACCTGTGAGAGATGAAAGCAAGCATTACATTACATTTCATTTAGCTGACGCTTTTATCCAAAGCGACTTCCAATAAGTGCATTCAACCATGAAGTTACAAACTCCAAACAGCAAGAATCATGTACAAGTACATTAGCTTCAAATAAGCCAACCACAAAGAGCCACATTTAAGTGCAACATGTGAGTGCAAATTTGTTTGTGTTTTGTAGCATCATCTTCTTAGTGAAGTCAGAAGATGTGTAGACTTTCAGCTGTCCTTCAGCAAGCAAGACATTTTGTCTTACGTTTGGCAGTCACAGTTTTACATGCATTTTATTTCTTTACATTTAGATTAGCCTAAAAAATGGCTCGACATGAGTTCCTATGGTTTGCATTTGTTTTTCAGTAACTGCAACCCCAAGTTTAAAAATGTAAATAAAAAAAATTAAAAATTAAATAAAAACTAAAAAGCAAACCGAGAATGTCTTTGAATATATAGATCCAAATGATTCTAGAGTGCCATTCAGTTTAAAAAAAACAATTGTGAAACTATTGTGAAAAATATATATTTTACATTAATCGCAAATTCACCATAACTGTATGTGCCTGGATGGTATGAATACTGCAGCATCTGCCATTAGGCCCTCCATCGGATGCCATTAAATTCCAGGTCTTAAAAAATGTCACACAGGGTTAAACGAATGAATAAACAAACAAATTAATGCACAGCTCTTATTAAATGCGTACTCTGCTTTAGCACTAATCATATTGATTTGCTACACAGTCAGGCTTTGTATTGTGACCATTTAGCATCCATGTAGCATAAATAAAATACAGTATCTGGGCATCCTGGAATCCAAAAACAATATTTAGGAAGCTGTAATTACAATATACTATGAGCCCTTTTTTGGCCATGGCTACAAAGGGGTCTTTCAACGTGTGGCCAGTCATACAGGGAATATTTTCACTACAGCATGTGTCTTTTGCAGAGTGCAGAGGCACTGTAAACATGAAACAAAACATTGACAGTTTATTTCCCTTGTTATGAGCTTCAGATGTCCCAAATATGCTCAACTTGTCCGCCCACTCTCAGTACAAATAGTGCACACATTAGGTTAATTAGCTGGTGTAGATGGACAAGACCATATTCCTCTCAAATCCTTAAGTTTAAATAGTCCTCACGTCTACTGCGGCCCTGTTATGTATCACTGAAAGTAGCCTTAGATCTCACATCAAGTCCTTGTGAATGTGAAAGACCTACTGATGGGGAGCACAGCCTCATAATCCAAACAAAAGATCCCTCTGATTCAGCAGCGTGCAATGGCGCACAGGTCGCTGATAAAGGGCCAGTTTATGTGCTATCAGGCCCTGCAAGGGTTAGGCTTTATCCCACACCGTCATCAGGCCTGTGCAAAATGTGAATACAAAGACAGTGGAGGCTAATACACTTTGGTTATCTCAAGTTTGAAATGCCAACAGGGTCAGCTGTGGTTGAAGTAGCCCGGATTGCTGGTAGTTGATTGGGTGCATTACAGTCAGTGAGGAAATGAAGAACGGAAAAATGATATTATTTCAAAGGCAGGTCTGATGTTAGGAGTGTTGAGCAGTGTTGAGGTCGGTGCAGATAATACTACCTTGCTAGTTGAAGTTTATCAGTGAAGTAGAAATATTGTTTTTTTGAGTTTTTGTGGACTGGTAGCTGGATAGGTGCCAGTTCACCTCCTGGGCAACGAACCCCCAACAGCTCGTAGTGCCTTTAATGGGCAGCCCCCTCACTCCAACGTCTCTCCATTAGTGCATGTGAAGGTCCTGGGCATGTGTGTGTATTTCGGGCCTGTGTGTAATGTGTGTTATAACTAACAACAGAGTGAAAATGGTAATTTCCCCTTGCGGGATCAATAAAAAAAGTATGTCTTAATCTTAATCTTAATTGAAAGAAAGCTAAAAAAGAAAGTGATTATACATCTTACAGAAACTAATGATGTAGTTTGCAACAGTTTCCTGAGCGTCCCTCTTTGTGTTATTTCACTCTCAATTATTTATGAATGAAATAGCAGTTTTCAAGTGTTAATAATTTATAGAAATGGTCAAATGGCTAGGCAGGCGAAAGAGTAAATGAAGGAGGGACTGAGGGTATTGCAGTGCTTTATGGCTCCAATTTTCTGTAATTATTAATCCTTTGTGTTAGGAAGATGAAACTGAGTCAATAGCATCTGCATTAGCAAATAAGCTGTACCATGACAGATCATTATCACAACAATGAGCTGCAAATGATGAGGCAAAACAATTGCTGCTTTTTATGTGAAAACCTATCAGTAATGCTCCATGTTTAGCATTCAACCTCTGATAGTGCTGTGTATTACTGGAAAATGGAGAAATCTGGTGCTACGTTTTGGTTGTTATTGTACTGGAATAAACCGGTAAAGTAAGAAAATGCACAACAAGGCAACAGTGGGGATGTCAGTCTTCTTCCAACTATAGTGTGTCTCCTCGCTAATGTATAGAGGGGATGATTTTGCGCTTTAGTTAATTCAAAATGCAAAAGATTATCTCCACTGGGTGCAATATTTAGTTCAACATCCCTCCAATTACTTCTTCTGAAACTTTCCTATTGCCTGGCGTGCCAAACCAACTTTACTAAAGCAGCTACAAAATAAAGCTCCAGTTAATGTTAGAGCCACAATGAGAATATAAATCTGAAGAAAAGCACTTAATAAAGAAACAATAGAAACCCCAAATGATGAAAGCCATATCAATAAAGCAATTACTTTGAATATGGATTTCATAGCACTAGGTCTTCTTTGTTTCCAATGTCTCCGAGACAAACATGTGGTACAGAATAGGGCATTATTACTTACTTATTATTACTCAAAACATGTAAACATTAGCAGCCCAAATAGATCTTTAATATGAAGTCAGAATTGTCATGCTTCTTCTTGCTTTGGTTTCTTTAAATATGTTGATCCAAACACTCTCTGACTGTTGTTTGACTGTAAATTCTGTGCTATCTAAAGCATGTACAATTTTAAAATTAGATCCCTAATCTGTGGAACTGCGTTTTCCCACGAGGAGTGAATATTGTGGGTCTACTGAAAGGGGCGTATTGTGTTGTTGGACTTAAAATCTCCCTGGTAATTATCTTTTCTCTTGATGGCATCACTGGGCTTTTCCTTTATTAATGGAGATCATAATGTTGTGTGGATGGCAGTTATTTCCCAGACTCTGAGGAAATCTTTGCTGTGGAAGATTAAGAGTGATACCACATCATTTCTGTCCCTAGGTGAATGATTTAACATGGTCGAAGCCAGTGCTATCAATGGAAACATACACAACACAGATTGAGTTGCTCATGATGACGCTATGTGAGACGTAGGGTACGGTACACTCACTTTGCTGAGAATGAAATGCCTCGGAAATACAAGGAAGGAAAGGACTCATGGTGGTTGCTTAAATAATTTAGCATCCATGAACTATTCAGGAATTTCCTGTGGTTTGACTAAAATCAATAGTTTTGGCCCACTCATTCCCTCTTGCTGCCTTCATTCATTTATTTTCCATTGCTGACCCTTGATTCATGATTAAATTCATCCTTAAGGATGCTATGTTGACTTATGTTTACATTGACATTATTAGATGAGTTCCCAACCTTTGTCCCTTCCTCTGTGAGCAGCGATAACATAAGACAGCAGCAGACTAGCAACACAGACATAAAAAAGGGTAAGTTAGACAAATAACGTAACATCTTGAAGTTTCCAAAGGGTAATCTGGAAGGCCTAAGTGACTGATGAGACCATAACTCAACTATGTGGTGGTAGTGAGTGGCAACTCCCCAGAGTGAGCCAAATTGTATTGCTGTTATACTTCCTTCCTCTTCCACTAATCACATGCTGACAGATAAAAGCTTTTGTACTCACGCGTCATTCACGAAGCAAGGGTATGGCATTTGCTGGGCAAAAACACCCAGGGGTTGTGTCTTTGACGTTTGCACTTGTATAATGCCATGGTCCATCATATCCTGCAGGTAGGCGAAGCCTCCCCATATATAGCGCAGGTCGTTAAAGGAGTTGTCTCGAGCTCCGGGAGACCATAACCTTATTAAAAGCAGACACACCATGATCCGTCTTAGCAAAGGGCAAGTAAACTACAACCAGCATGGTCAGAAATACTGTCAAAGTATCACAAATGTTTATAGAGGTTATATGTTTTGACAGTAAACTTTGAAAGACAAAAAAAACAAAAAAAAAAACACAGTAAACAGAAAGGACAATAACATCCAGCATGTTCTTCATCTTTGGGCTTAAAGGAATACTTTGGCATTTTTGGAAATTATGTTTTTTAGTTCTCTTGCAGAGAGTTCGAAGCGAAAATGCCAGCAGGTGATGAGTTTAGCTTAAACTTTATTGATCAATGGTCAAATACAATCATTAGCATAACGTAGTGAAATTTCACGTCTGCATTTAACCCATCCTAAGAAGCAGTGGGCTGCTAAAAATCACCTGGGAAGCAACTTGGGGTTCAGTGTTCGTCAAGGACACTTCGACATGCGGACGAGAGAAGTCGGGGATCGAACCACCAACTTTGTGTTCTCTACCTCCTTAGCAAGAATACTGAAAACTGAAAGCAGGGGGGAAACAGCTAGCCTGGTTCTGTCTAATGGTTAGGTTAGTAGTGCTGGCAGGCAAATTGTCTTAAGGAGACAGTTTAGCTTAAAGGCAGCTACACAGCGGGCCAATAATCGGCCGTTGAACAGTTTGGTGAGGGCAGTGACTCAAGTCTGTTCGGTGTGTTCCATGCCATCGCCCATTGGAGGAACTGTCGGCCTTCATTTTCACCGACCTGAAACGCTCAGTCGGAGACAGGGCAGTCGGGAACCACCCGGAAATGGCAAGCAGGATGAGCGTGACTAAGCCTCTCAAAATCTGACACAAATCTTTTAAAATGACCTTTGTCGATCTGTAATGAAGACCGATTCAGCAACTGCATGGCCTATTTCTCGCTTAAAATGTTTTCAGAAACACGTTTCGGTGAACTATTTTAGTACAATATGAGATCATATTCTGAATGAGTCGCCATTAATGGCCAGTTGAAAAATCCAAAATCCGGAAGCAGCAGCCAGACCCACGTGATGCGTTCGTCCAATCAGCTGCCGGTTTTCATTTTTTGGGCGACAATACAGATTAGCGCCGCCTGTTGTTATGGAGACGTATTATGTCTCGTCACTTTGGTGTGTTCCGAGGCACTTTTTTGACCAACTCGGGGAGACTGATCAGTCCAACTGCCTTTTCTGCCAACAGTCAGCCTCTGGTTGGTCTGTAACAGCCTTAAGCTTAATTGAGCATAAATACTGGTAGCAGGGGAAACTTCCTTGGCAAAGTTCAATTGTACCAAAAATCTGCATACCAGCACCTGTAAAGCTGACTAATGAACACATCATTTCTTGTTAGTTTAGTTACCA
This sequence comes from Sander lucioperca, assembly GCF_008315115.2. Lineage (NCBI taxonomy): Eukaryota > Metazoa > Chordata > Actinopteri > Perciformes > Percidae > Sander > Sander lucioperca. The sequence continues at coordinate 22,892,894 of NC_050189.1, forward strand.
ACATTTACCTTTGGACAAGCCAGGCTAGCGGTTTCCCCCTATTATCAGTATTTATGCTAAGCTAAGCTAACCATCTCTTGGCTGTAGACGAAGCGTACGGATATACTGTAAGCCTTATATCAATCTTCTCATCCAACTTGGCGAAAGCAAATAAGTACATTTCCCAAAATGTCAAATTATTCTTTTAATCCAAGCAACCTGTAACATAAAAAAGTCAGAAGGAAAAAAAGGTTGCCGTTTTTCAGAAAGTAAATACAGTATTTTAATAGGTATTACCTGTCTTTCACTTTGTTGGTACGCTCAACCTCATCAATGTCCATGCGTATTTTGTATTTGACATAAGGAGGGGGTTGGCTGGAGTTTGGCTGGAGGTTTTCAAAGACAACACCAGCCCAGTATGTACCATTCTTCAGAAGCTCCAGTGCTCTTCCCACCAGATGGCTTTCAGTGGGGGCTGCCTCAAACTTATTCAGGTCTAAACACTGTCAACAAATTCAGAGGTATAACAAAAATGTCTTATTTTTAGATATTCTTCTTATAGTAAATCATTCCATGCATATAAATCATTAGTATCCACAAAATAGGGACTAAAACAGAGACAGGCATGAACTCACTGACAGAATGGCAGATGGATATTCAGCGAAAAGTATCACTCAGCTATTGACTAAACCGTGCAGTGTAGTTCCAAATTATCTGGAGCTGCCAGGGGGTGGGAAATGTTTTGGACTTCAGCAGAGACAAGCAAATGAGATACAGCCTCACTAGCACTCCCTGTTCTGTAGCCTTGTCCCCCTGTTTCATGAAACGATAATGAGCTAGCCATCCTGGGAGGCAGTCACACCTGACAGCTGTCCACACATCCCGGTGCTGCAATAGTTTTATCATTTCTCGCCCAGGATTCTCTAGTCTGTATTCTATATCAAGCTATGGTGGTAAACAAAATATCACAGCAACAGCATTTGTTCAGTATTTACTGGCGAGGATATCACAGCAGTTGAATGGTTAAGTCTGGACAAGTGCTGAGTTTAACATATGGAAGAAATTGAGAGGACCCACGTTAACTGCTACATTAAATCATAATCATCTAGCAGAAAGACTGCTGTTCTACATGTATATTTAAATTAACTAAACATATCACAGTCTACTGCATTTACAAATGGCCTTTAGAGCCTTTTCTTGTCTCTATTTAATCTTTAAATATCAGTAATATTCTCTGTCAGGACAAGCCTTACCAACCATGATGTTTCCATAAGAGATAGAGCACGATTGTTTATGCATTTTGGGTTATCTTTCATCTTTGACCACTGGGCCAGCAGTTAAGGCTACGCTGTCTGTTATCAACAATCTGACTCCAGCTCCGGACTGAGAAACTGGCCCCGCTGATAGCTCCCCGATCCCATCCTGGCCTAATTCAGAGGAACATGCAGGGCAACACGATGAGTTGTTCTGGTTCTGGTTGCATCAGGATTGTAAAATATCTACTACACAAACTAAAAAAAGACTAAATGAGTTAAAGTATGTGTCCAAACAGCCAAACATTACTATACAGCAATGCAACATTCTCAATAAGCAACAGACCAGTGTCGTCTGAAGCTAGTAATGATGTGTTATTCCCAGGATTATGAAGATGATGCAATGGTGATGTTTATCACTGTTACTGCTGCCAGGAACACCTTCATAATGACCTGTTATGCAGTTTACATGAATGTTGCCATCATTATTCTTTTTTAAATAAATTCCACCATTAGTATCTTGATCCTATTAAATTGGGGGGCAGTTCATAAAAAAGGCAGGGCAGCAGATATTAGTGGCCCTAATTTGGGCTGGTGCTATTAAAGAGATGCAGCCTGATTCCTCAGTGTTTATGCTGGTGGTGGCAACATAGTGAGAGAGACATGCCAATTACACATTGACCACAGATTGTTGGGCATTGATCTTGAGTTATACATTTGTTCGAACAGATTATTATTTCAAAGATACACATTACTAATTTGTGAGCACAGAAATGTGCAGATACAGATACAGCACATTTTCACCAGGTTAAAGAAATCAGTTTGCACTTAAGAGGGATTTTTGTCTGATTGGTCATGAAGCAAACATTCCTACTTTTCCTTTTCTATCCAGCAGTAAATTAGATTATATATAGTGTGTCATTGTTAGCCTAATTTGCGTTACTATTTTAATGTATTTGCCTGATGGCTATTGCACCTGGCCACTGCATTGTCAATGCTGAAAAAATATACTATTCAGCCGTATACTAAAGGAGCTCTCTACTTTCCTACAGATGTATTCACTCAGACAAGAGGACACCACAGTAAAGGTTGTCCAATAACTGTCCCTATCCTGGGATCAATTTTGAGCAATGCAATTACCATTAGGGCAGAAAATAGATTGCATTATGTTGGAATTTCATTGCCCATGTATGGCTAAGCCCAAGGGCCCAACCTGCCATTTTACCTGCCTGTGGATTGAAATTATGTTTGTGTATGAGTGTGGTAGGGGGTGTGGGGGGAGGCTTAGTACGTGTGTTTGATCACACACAGAGAAAGAAGGGTTTCGCTGCACACTGTGCCACGGATCGATATATTACTGTCAACTGCATGTGTGTTCCTACTAAGAGACACCACTTTGTTTGATGCCAAAACAGATTCACTATAGTCAGGCCAATAATGTTTTTTTATGATTATCATGGAGGCAATGTCGTGACAGATCTTCCTGTGCATTTGACAGTTTGCTAAGTTAAGGACATTACACTTTAATAAACAAAACACCAAAGTCTTTTTTGCTTGTTCTCCAAAAAACACAAAAGGTGACAGAGTGCGTAAGATAAAAAAAAAAAGAAACTACATGTCATTTAAAAAGCCTTGATTTTGGTTTGAACATTTTCAACAAAAGAGCTAAGACACAAAAATCACTGTGCTAGACATGCACACATTGTGTGCTAGATGCTTAGCACCATGCTTACGCACTGTAGCACCCCTGCTGTTGTGCCAGAGTTCTGTTACAGTTGTGAACAGAAATTTACAAGGGTAAATTAAAGTGCAGTAATTACGTCAAGGATACAGGACTGTTTGCAGATCACTGTCTTACGTAAGTAAGTAAAAGTGTGTGTGGTAATTGAATAGCTGACACTGGAAATTGTTTACATATCCCAACTCGAAAATGACCATTTTGATGACCAAAATAAAGTAACCTATATTTAATGTGGACAGTAAGATGCTGCTGCACTTGCATGGCATGGCTTAGGTTAGCTCATCTGGATCATGTTTTTAGCAAACAAACAAACAACCCAGCAAAGAAAGCTTATACATTACAATTTAACAACTTATTTTTTACCGAAAGACAATTTTGTTTGAGCACTTTTAAGGTCATATAGCACTTGGTTTTAACGCCAACTCCAACCAAAGAAATCACATAGGTAATATTGGGTGAACTGGATAAATAACACAGAAGAGAGAGGCTAAAAGAGAAAGTGGAGGGCAGAAAAAAATATGTATTGCCAATTATCCTCAACAGTGAGAATTATACTTTATAAAATCTTAAATTGCAGAGAACAGCCCATCTTTTGTAAATCAAATCTCTCACTTTACTGAAGAGGTCACACAACCCTCCGGTGCATGAGTGAGCTCAAAGCCGGGTTTGTGAGTTGCTATGCATTTCATAAAAGCACAGACAAAAGAATTACATACACCGAGAAAGTTGGAGAGAAGCTTCAGGATCCCTGTAGTGGAGTTGTAAGCATCTCGCCAGTCATAGGGTGGCATGCCTGGTGGACGATCTTCTGGAGGCCCGTTGTACAGGAAGTTGGCCAGCAGGTCGGCTGTCCATCGTGTGCCGTTGAGACGCTGGTTGAGGAGAGCAGCAAACACTGGATTCGCCAGCAAAGCCTGATTTCAAAGGCAAGGAGATGGGTTTAATTATAGTTACTCTGGTTACTAGAGATTGGAATGGAATTTGAATGAGGACCAAAGCATTTTAGACCACAGTGTATTATTTTAGAAGGGAAAGCATGGGAGGTCAGCTTTGTGCTTTGGTGGCAGTGACATTCATTTTTCTGCAGCATTAATTAGGAGTGTTAAGATAGATGGCACTATTGTACTTCAGGCTCTGGGATACACATCAAATATTCTCCTGGCCAAGAAGTGTTCATGTACAGCCCACAGAATAAATGTACAGTATATATACACATACAGTAGCATATGCACATTTGAATGGACACACATTATAAGCAGTGTGAAAATAAATGCAAACTAAAACTGTGCACAAACATACATACATACATCATACGTACACACAAACAAAACTCAAGTGCACAAAATAGAGGTAAAGGTAAATGCTAATTCTCCCTCCTCTCAATCCTTCACTAAAACGATAAACATATATGTGAAGCCTTTCAGGTCATGGATCAAGCTGTAATTGCTCTTATCATGCAATGAATTAATAAAAGCAATATGCTGATCTGGGAGCAAACCTAACCTTGCTACAAGTACTTAAACCCTACACACTGTAAATACAATACATGAATATGTATACGTATTTTTGTTGCGAGAAAGAAATGGTTATGAGCTCCTCAAATAGCTCTCGCATAATAAGATATTTTTACTCCTACCTATTGGTTTTAATGTGTTGCCCTCTATTTAGTAGCCATAACCATTCCCCTCACTCCCACCCAGTATGGTCATAGTTTTAGCCTGCTGTAAAATCAACACCCAATTATTAATATGAAACTGTTCCTGTAATGACAGTGTTACTACACAAACTAAACATAACAGTGATAATTGACCTGCCATATTGTACACAGGGAAAACTGAAAAGGAACATAAACCCGCTGAGATAATAAGTTATTTTAAATTACCCAACCACTTATAATTTTAGGGGAAAAAAAACACAACTACTCTTTCCAAACCACTCATTCCAGTAGTTGATTGTGTATGGTTCTTATTTGAAAGTGGTTAATGTGGACTCTGACTTTTGAAGAGGAAAGGGCACTGTACGTCTGCTGAGAATTGGGCTTCTAAAAAAGAAAAGAAATTCTGAGTTGAGATTATTTTTTTCAGATTTATATATATTCTGGCCAGTGTGCTCTGTGGCATTTCAGTGTCAACACTTTTGATGATATTCTGCTTAACCTTAGGACGTGTCAAATTAAGTAATCTCTATGCTGCATGTGACCTTTTAAAAAATCAGTACATCCATCTTAGTGGGTGCTACATTAAGGACATAAGCCATCAAGAATTAGTGTATTTTAAAGTCTGTGAGTCATTTTGAAATAGTATTCAGTATATCAGTAGGTCATGTATAAATGTTTGTCATGGGAGGATCTCCTAGTGAGGAAGTGAAATGTATTTGCTTGCCTTTATAAATAGCTAGAACCTTGTGGCAAATGGCCAATGAGAACTCACTGAAATGCATACTATGTTTTAACATGTTTACATAGGTGACAGGTTACATGGTTGTGCACAAGTGTTGATATTTGCTCATGTGGGAAACTATTTAATTTAATGTCCAGAATACAAAAGTTGTTTTCTGCAAAGACTATGGGTCCTGTTATATTAAGTTATTACCTCTTTATATAGTAGTTGTTATTGTTAGCGGCAGAGTCTGCCATTCCTACACCGGATTCAAGTTGCCTTCTAATACACAAGTGATTCACAGGAAATGGCATGCATGTAACCAGTGTAAATGTATCTTCTTGATAACAGCTTGGCTGTTTACGCTTTGCTTTCTTTACACCATGCCATAACTCTATTAAGTTACAGCTAATGCAAAGGAACGTCCTAGTGCTACTGCATGCTTCACAAGCATTAAAGCAGTGTATTTGTCATTGCGGTTATCCTTATCTTTCACCAAAAATGTGACATTGAAGACATTTTCTGCATGTCTGGACAGCAGATCACTGTTAAATTTTACAGGGGGGAATGAAATTAAAAAAGGACCAGCTACAGTGAACTGTTCGATGAAGAGTTCTTCAAGTTCTTCAACTTCTGTGCTCTGCTGTTGTGTGGAAAACTACTTGTGCCAAGTGCAGCACGAAATCAGATCGCAGTTGCTCATGGCATCATGGAAAAAGGCCAATCACTGACTTCTTTATTTAAACAAAGTGAGTCTGTTTGGCTGCACCGTATTGTATTTCTGACGAAAAAGCTGCTCCAGAATTCTGGGACCTGCAGTATTAAACTGCACTTGCTGTTACCACGGTAACCATTGGTGTTGCCAAATCAACTTAAGGATTACAACTTTAATGTGTAAACACTATGTAAAGCCATGGGTAGTTATGTCAAACATATGTATTTCGCCCACTTTTATTCATAAGCCATCTCAGTCCTGTATGTCTCTGTATGTCCTTCAATCCGGCTCTGCACGCTAGATCTTCTATCTCATATGTAGTTGTGGTGGTGATGGTAATTGGTCCATCAACGTAAAAACGTGTCTGCGACCTTGAAGAACCTCTGAAGATGACAAACCTCCGAAGCCACCGGCTTCGTAGCGCAATGTGGAGACGGAGAGAGAGAGCCAGGCTGGGAGAAAATGAAGACAAAGGACGAGTACCAGCCCATTTGTGTAAAGGTTAGGGCTAGGGTAATGAATACCCTGGCTATATGGAGCTCCCAATGTCTGCTCCCCTCCAGCTGCCTATAAGCTCATTTGGAGTGACACTGGAGTAATGTCAGTGTCAAGGAAATACGGGCGAGAGGCAAAGAGAGAGGAAAGGAGAGAAAAAGGGAGGGAGAGAAGTGGTGGCAAAGAGTCCATGTCCTCTACTTCCATAGATAATCCTTTCAGCCAGTATGAAAATTATCCTGCACTTATCCATAATTACTTTCCTCCCTTGGTTTCCATATCTAGCAGAAGGTGCAACAAATTGATATACACAACATGTATATTCTCACCTGCAGTATATATAAGGCTCAACATTTAACTTTTTACTGATTTTTATAGAGAAATTCCAGGATTTTTAACATAGGCCGATGTATTTCCTCCACACATTTTTTTGTATTTAAAAGTGGTTGCATTTTTGCTGAAAAACACACAGCAAGGTTTTTTTCTACGACTAGCCCAGCTTGATAAAAATGCAGTTAAATGAAGAAAAAATGTGTAAATAAGCCACTGATCATGTGCCAGAGACCGTCTAAGTAATTAAAAAAAGAAAAGAAACTGAAAAGGATGAGTTTTGCCATCACCATAATGTTGTCAGGCAACCAGTAGATAAGCTGTTAAGTCCAGCACATAACCCTCCGGAAAACCACATCGTTGTTTTGTACTTTCTTATGAACAAAAGCAACGACACACTAATGAATACATTATAGTTAATTAGTGAGCTTTAGAGGTACAGGTAGGTGACTAGCTGTTTCCCTGTTTCCAGTATTTATGCTAAGCTAATGGTCTCCTGGATGTTTCTTCCCATTTATTGTATATATGGTGGTATAGTGGGATCAATGCAACTTTGGGCAAGAAGGCAAAAAAAGCATATTGCACAACATGTCAGACAAATCTTTTAAGTTTGTACTATGCAGGTTAAATGTGAAAATGCATCATACAAAAGCTGCTTTTTGAGACTATCCAACTGAAGCCAAAAGTATTGCAGGTGAAATTTGACTGTTACATGTTGAATTTGAAGAAGTGTGACTTCTTAAGATTTTTGCAAACATATTATTTTTCAGTATTCTCTGAAACTTGTCACTTGTCATCTGTTGAGAAACTACATACTAAACTTTTCTGAATACCTAAGAAAAAATAAATAATGTGGGCTACAGTCTTTTTGTTGTAGTTGTAGTGCTTCTCCGTGCCAGAGTCTTACCCGTAATGAATTGACTTGACGGCTATTTTGAAGGAAATTCCAGACACGTGGCCCGAGTTCATCCCACGAATCAGCGAGCTCTTTAAGCATAGCCAAGGCATTGAATGTGCTATTTGCCTGAAACAAAAAAGAACAATATTTAAAAAAATATACATACAGTAGGCTATATAGTTATCACACCTTTCCCTGACTGAGAGCATACCCATTGAGCCTTTTCTACTCGATGTGAGCCAATCCAGACATGAAAGTACTCCACATCTGCACATTTCAGCTAATCCCTAGAGGAACTCATCACATTGTAACACTGCCACCCCCCACAGTGACAAATGTAAATGGGGTTATTTACCCCTGAACATTGACTTGTAAACAATCTGACTATGTCTGGTGTGAAAAGGGCCCCCTGCTTCAGCACCGGGCCGCTTGCTGTGAAGAAGGCAGATTTTGCTCATTCTCATTATGTATTCTCAATGCAAAATCCCCACTGCCTGCCTGTTGTTTGTTTTGCTCACGCAGTTATCAAAATGATGCTAATATCTTGGAGAAATGTTATGTCATGAAAATGCATTTCATTCACCATGTTCTCTGAACAGGCCTCCTGACTAACTATTGTATTATTTTTGTTTTTATTCCCCAGGTGGTAACTTTGTGTCACATGCAGCGTTTTTCATTCCCCCACTGGAGGCTTCTTCACTACTTCACAATACATGCAATTGGCCTAATCCTGTGCATAGAATATATTCAAATACTGTATATCAACAAAACAAAGACAATGGGTGTTTTTGGCTTTCACTAAAATTGCTCATACCATACACTGATATGAGCAAGATATTCAGCTACTTTTTAAGTTCGGAAAAAGTCAGTGTCCATGTAAATATTTTTTATTTCTCTTACCTCTTTCACCATGAGGCGAACAGCGGGTGTATCAGGTGTGTAGAGGACTTTGCCTTGCAATAACGGCTTGAAGGTGCTCCAAATGTAGCGCAGACCAGGTGTGCCCTCCAGGGTGTCGACAAGAGTCTGACAAAAAGCATCTATATAAGAGAAGAAAATAGGAGAGAAGAGAGGGAAAGTCAAGCCAAGACCAAGAAAATACTTTTAAATTTCAGTATCCTGTGCTAATGTACTTGTGCTCCAAGAGTAGAAACAAGCCGTTTCATCTATACGAAATCATCGAATTTGCAGCACCCAAGAAGCACACATGATAAATACTGCACATGAGCTTGAAATTGATTTGTGGCTACCATAACAACCCTCAATACTTTTTCTCAATCCAGCGTGAGCAAATATGAACACAGTATGCAATAAGGCATACATCTTAACTATTTAATTGCATTTTTATCACTAAACCATCTTCCCTATCTTTTAGAATTTATTTTAAAGTCTTTCTAGTCTAGTCTAGTTTTCAAGGCACTAAATGGCCTCGCCCCCTTTTATATCACGGACTCCATATCATTTTATGATCCTCCACGAACCCTAAGATCCTCCACAGCTGCTCTTGTAACTGTTCCCAAGGTCACAAGGGGACAACTCTTTTCCTGCTTCCAACGTTAGCTACGTGATTGCTGGATATACCAAACTAACTTTTTTTCACTTTCCTGGAGCACGAACAAATAGCTGAAAGGAACATCGCGGCTGTAGTGTGGAATAAGGTTTGCAAAAAAAAGGCGCACCGTTTTTCAGTGTCTATTATTTTGCTAAGAGGAGACTCAAAAAAAGCTTTTTGCCAACACCAAATATCAAAGAAAAGCCAGACACTATATCGTATTAAGTTGCTGTGAGCTGTAACCTACATTCACCACTTCTAAACAGAGGCAGAACATAACGTCATCTCGAAGATTATTCCTTCACAGCGCTGTGCAACGCGAGAAAATCTCAGAGTTGAACCAGGCAGACACAGCAGTTTTCCTCAGACTCACCCTGGGTCGGGTCAATTAAGTCTAGGCCTACTGGGCGCCTGGTTAGCTCACCTGGTAGAGCGGGCGCCCATAAATAGAGGTTTACTCCTCGACGCAGCAGCCACGGATTCAACTCCGACCTGCGGCCCTTTGCTGGATGTCATTGCCCTTCTCTCTCCTCTTTAAAGCCTACTGCTAACTAATAACATTATCGTAGCCAAAATACACCCGCAAATCAAATCCATACTTCACCGTTAGCCGTCAAGCCATGACAACATTCTGAATCTGCCACGTTCTCTGTCAGGTAAATCATTAGTAGGCTATACAGTGGAGTTGCATATGAAGTGGTTTGGGGTCCTTCTGTCATTAATTTTGGGGTACAATTTGGTTTTGATGAATTCTACAAGCAGCAATACCACAGGCCAAGCAATCAGCCCGTTCCAAACAGGCACATTTTCAACGGGCACTGCACTAGTATTTCAAATATGGCTTTTTAACTAATATTTGAATTAAACCCTTTCCTAAATCAAAGTTTGCATGTTTATCCTATGAGTGTTGACATGTGAGAAAATCACATTTATTCAAGTAAAATAAGAAATCAAATCTAATATATCTATTAACAAACAAAGAAATAAACATCACATATACTGATGTATAAAAACTGGCTGCTATGCAGAGGTAACATACTATAACATACATAAAATGTAAGTAAATAACTGGAAAGAAGACAGCGCCATGAGTTTACACCATTAGGGGCAGTATTGTTGCAATCCCTGTACTTCAGAACAGATAGCTATTATTTATAACTGCTACTAATGACGTCTTTTGTACACTCATTTGTACTTTGAAGAAGTACTTTGTCCCAACAGGACCGACAGCAGCTTCTGTCACTCTGATACAGAGATGGGGACTCGAGTCTGAGACTCGGACTCGAGTCGCACTTAAGTCGCACAAACAGCTGACTTCAGACTTGACTCGGACTCGACCCAAAAGACTTCAGACTTGACTTGCGACTCGACCCAAAAGACTTCAGACTTGACTCGGACTCGAGCTTCGAGACTCATCAACAACCTGTTTTCATACAATTATTGCTTTTTAAATCTAAATGTATTAATGTATTTCTATTTTCTTTTATTGGCACATATACGGGGAAACGTATGACGAGCTGTATGTCCCCTGCCCTTTGCCATAATGTGCAACGTAACGCATGCGCCTATGTGCGCGCACATATCAAAAAATGCATTGCAGATGGCGACACCAAGTCCTCCTGGAGTTGTGCCTTTTGTCATTAGTGTTGCTTTCAATAACTTGGTAAACAGTGGCAGTAAGCGAGCAGCTAATGTGAAAGAGACGTTACATTTAGCATATATCGTCACAGGTAACAAGCTAACCATCGCAAAGTGTTGTGCTAATTCTGGGAACAGGCAAATAGTATCTTTATAGTTAGTAGTCGCTGAGGCTAAGAAATCCATGGCGCACAGGAGGCGGGACGCACAGATCCATCTCCCCAGGAACAAACGCTGTGTCGGGTGGGCAAATTCAGGTGATGCGTAATTGATCCTGTGGATGATTTGCAGGCTATTAAGTGAACAAGGTGTACCCGGTCCACCAAACACTGGGCCGTCTTGACTGTCTTAATTCTGCAGATATTTCTGTTACTGTAGCGCTATTTACTATTTCATCCATGCATGGTGCAGCGGATCCGTGCGCACTGTCACCTGCCGTGGAGACGCTGGCCTCACTAACTTCTCCTCCTCTGAGTCGGGTCTCCCTCGTGCTGGGCTCAGTTTCACTGAGCGTACTAACAATTAGAAAATCAATGTCATTACATCAGTGAGTTCAAACTGCTTATTGTGCGTAATTTGGACTGACACTGAGATGCATGTTGTTCTGTAACTGGTGTGGCGCTGCCACTTTTCTCTTGATTGCCACTTCGACATTTTTTTGAGTGAAAGAGACATTACATTTAGCACATATCATCACAGGTAACAAGCTAACCATTGCAAAGTGTTGTGCTAATGCTGGGAACATGCAAATTGTATCTTTACAGTTGTATCCATATGATGTGACAGCTACAGGACATGCTTTGAATTCATAAGATTTAACAATACAGTGTTAGGGACAGATCAGATGGCCAGAGACTTGAGACTTGACTTGGACTTGACTTGGACTCATGGCAAAAGACTTGAGACTTGACTTGAACTTGCCCCTCAAAGACTTGAGACTTGACCTGGACTCGAGCTCAAAGACTGAGACTTGACTTGGACTTGCAAAAAATGACTTGTGAACATCTCTGCTCTGATACAACGTTTAGGAGTAGAATTATTTGTTGAAAGTGTTTATTTCAGTTTATTGCAGCATATTGTTAGGAAAGCCATGTAACTAGTTTTTGTATTTCTTAAAGCACCCATATTATGCTCATTTTCAGGTTCATAATTATATTTTAAGGTTGTACCAGAATAGGTTTACATGGTTTAATTTTCAAAAAACACCATATTTGTGTTGTACTGCAGTGCTCTCTCTCACTGCTGCAGATCCTCTTTTCACCTGGTCTCTGTTTTAGCTACAGAGTGAGACCTCTTTTCTTCTTCTGTACTATCTTTGATTGCACTCGCACATGCCCAGTAGCTCAGATGTAGATCATGTCAGCTAGCTAGCTCCATAGACAGTAAAAGAAAGGCTGTTTCTACAACTTCGGTCAGTTACAAGGAAGGATTAGCTGGGAGACTTCTAAATGAGGGCGCACATGTAAGTAGTTCTTTTGTAGATTATGGTGAACTTGTGTGTGTTGTAGCAGTGCTTTGCTATTAAGAACAAGGTAGCATGCTAGCGTTAGCATTTGTGGTTAGCCAGCTCGTTTTGCCGATTTTGAACAGCTCACCCAGACACTGAAGGCAGGACACATTCAGAAACTGTATCTCACTCAAAACAGCATGAATGGATTTTTTTCAAAGTTTGTATGTGTGTGGAAGCACCAGAGACACAAAAGAACACCCCAAATCCCAGAAAAAGTGTTTTTTTCATAATATGGGCACTTTAAGGACTGACAAACTGACATTTTTGGAACGCAATGAATTCTGACACAAAACATTTAGACTTGTTTTTCTTCTTAAACATTACTTATGGAAAGACTTTGTGAATAGTTAATGCATGCTTTATTTTACTTCTATACTTTTTGTCCTCTGTGTGTTCTGTGTTTTTATTGTTTCAATTTCTGTTTGTATATTACTTTGCATTATGTTATTATTCCCTTTATAGTACTTTGGAATATATTAACTATATATTGTTTAGACGTGACTCCAGACTTCTAGATCTAAGATCTAATTCTATCTGTTAAAACACACCACTGGTGTGTCTTCCAAACATTAGCAAGATTTTTTCTGGGTATTACCTACCTGAGTTACTGAAATAAAAAACTCCCATGAAGTAGACATTGTGTCTGTTGCTGTTTTTTTTATAACGCATCAACAACCAGAGAGTTCCAAAGTGGATATATATACACACAAGACGTTTTGGGATTATTAATTTAAAAAAAAACACACACAGGCAGAGGAAAACAAGAACCAAGAGTTTAGACCTGAGTACATAAGGAAAAGCTTCTGTGGAGCAGAGGGGAAAAGTCAATATGCTCAGCAGCAGTACGATCATTACTAATTTAACTTATCTGCCAACGTGAATATAGCCAGGTTTGGAGAGTGCTGAATAGGTTACATAAGGACCTGCACTGCAAGGAATGGAGACTGAAGTAGCTTGTGCTTAGCTTACGCCTGCCCCTTGTTGTGACAGAATATATGTGATTCTGTGCAGGGCAGTAGTTCATCAGACAATTGATCAATCCGGTTTGTCGTCTGCCAGTCAATATAACTGTCTTCTTCTTGATCTGTTGCTAAGTGTCCCTTTTGTTCAGACTCCTTTTTCATGTCCCCCGTCACAACCACAACCTCAATCCCCCACTTCTTCTCATCTCACCAGAGTGACCATTTCCCCCATCAGGGAGATTTTAGAAGCCATTTTCAATGCAATTAAATGTTAGCCTTTCTGCCTCCTGGCCATTTTCCCCAGGTGCTCCTGGGAGCTCTGTGTGCGGGCAGCTAATGGCCAACCCTTAGTCTGAGTCTGGCCAGCTGTTCTCTCCACGGACTGCACAGATGCCACTTCCTACAAACACTTGAAAGAAAATGAGTGTGACACAGCTCAGTAGCTCTTTGCTGTTAGGTGCCTCTTGTCACTCCAAACTATAAAACATTTTGTATTTTGGAAAAAATATATATACTTATAGTTAATTATAGATCATTATATATTGTGCATGTCAATAAAAGTAAGGAAGGAAAGGGATTTGATTTCTAACGGAATAAAATGCCAAAATAAACTGATCAAGGGACTGAGAGACAATGAACACGAGAGGGCAGAGTAGACTGATGATCTTAAAGCAGTAGTTCCCATTCTGGAGGTCTGGACCCGCGATGGGGTGCCAAGACAAATCTGAGGGGCCACAAAATAATAAAATAGCTAAGAAAGAAACATTTATATATTGAAGTTACAAAATGATGTGTATTTTTTTTACAGCTTCTCTGAAGTTTTTGCTCTTTTGCGTGTGAAATACAGGACACTTTTATCTACAAATCCTTGAAACAATCTAAAAAAAAATTGCAGATTTTTATCTGGTTAAATTGCTTAACTCACATTCACATAGGCAGGTAGCCTGACAAGTTTTTGACCACTAGTGGTGCAAGGGAGTGTGTCCATTCCTCACGCCAGTTTCACTCTATTCCACTGAATGACAGTTGGCAGTAACATGCAAAAAGACACAGGACCAGCGCCCTGTGTGGTCTTACAGGGAGGTGTGTTCAGGTGCATTCTTGGCGTATTGCTATCTTGAGACAGTGGAAAGTGATCATGCCATTGACCAACAAAAACCTGGTCTAAAGTCAATAACACAGCATTTCATTGTTATTTTAACATTAGTGAACACTATGCTTGTTACACACACAGGGACGCACAGTAGCACACAAACATGCAAAAGATTAAAAATAAAAAATATTAAGCAGTAAATCTGCCATCATAATAGCAATTCGCCACGGTACAAATGCCCCTGGCTTTTAAAGGGAATGGGAGATGACACTCTGATTGGTTTATTGCATGTTACGCCCAAAACACACCTATGAATTAATGAAGATACTAAATACAACCCTTTTGAACCATGCGCCCGGCGCACAGACCCTTGTTTCTGCTGTTTAACTAGCAAAAGTGGATTCATACACGCCCTAAACGCACCTGCGCCAGGCACTTCACGCCGTGTGCTTAGATCGTTAAAATAGGGCCCGCAATGAATCAACAAAGGCAGTGATGAAGAAGTGTTGCTAGATAGCAAATAGACCTCAAGGATACACATAATGTCTAAGAAACGCTGAATGTAAACTTTACTTGTTACTAGTGTTGGAGATATCGGCCGTAGAGATGTCCGCCTTCTCTCCAATATAATGGAACTAGATGACACTCGACTTGTAGTGCTCAAAGCGCCAAAAAACACATTTGAACTAAACAGCAATGTCTTTTTCCAGAAATCATGAAACAGAGTATGTGAGTATTGTTCCTTCTGCATAGTGATACGGTTGGTAGGTGTAGGTTTGGTAGAAGGTAAATAGTTCCTACATGAAACTTCTCACAATCAGGTCTGTGGATTATCTTGAGTAATCTGGTTATTATTTCTAGGAAGAGACATTACTGTTGTATTTTTCAAATGCATTTGTTGGTGCTTTAAGAATCTAGTAAGTAAGTAAGTAAAATGTAATTATAAGTGCTTTTTCACAGACATAAGTAACAAAGTGCTTTACAGGGGAAAACAGAAGAAACACAATTGTGAGAACACGATACACAATCAGTACTACACAATAACATTGAAAGAGCAGACAATGTGCAGATCGGTCAACCAAACGCCTGTCTAAACACGTTTGTCTATCTAATTTAAAAAGAATCCACAGAAACAGCCGACTGTAAGGGTAGAGGCAGAGCATTCCGTAGTTAAGGTGCTAAGGACTCAAAAGCTTGATTAGCTCGAGTCTTAAGCAGTGTGCGTGAGACAGAGTAAATTTATCATATTAGACCCAAGTGAACGAGCTGACAAATGTGTGTGAAGTAGCTCAGCCACATATGCAGGAGTCTGACCGTGCAATGCTCTGTATGTACTGTAAGTTTTAGAATTTTAAACTGAATCCTAGTTCTATTATATTGGAGAGAAGGCAGTCATCTACTTTAATTTAAAAATAGGTTCTGAATAATAAAAGGGATTATGAGAATAGACAGCAATGCAAATGGACCTTGACCAACTTGTTCGGGCCAATTACAAGACACAAATAATTCTAGTCAACAATGAGCATGGATATAGGTGGCAGTGACAATGCACAACAGTCAAACATTTGTATCATGGGAAAGATTTATCAGATATTTTGTGTGCTAAAGGGAGCATCAGAATACAGAGGTTAGACATTCTTTTTGACAACAGATCTTTACTTTTGTTCTTTCAAACTGCTGTTTTGTGAAAAAAAAAGAAAAGAAAAAGAGAATCTGTTCTTTACACAAGCTTTAGCCAAAGTAAAACAATTGCATTGAGCCTCAAGTCAGCACCTCAACTTACCTGGCAAATTTAATCAATTTCAGTTGCACCCTGGAGATGTGCTCAATTTAGCTCTATGGCGAGACAGTGCCATTGGCAAACTACAAATGCTTGTGCTTCGCATATGCAATCACATCGATGTGTGCGCACACACACAGAAAATGAGAGAGAATGATATGACTCTAGGTTCACAATACTCACATTTCAGGTATTTCATGCAATGTCCTATCAGAAGCACACAAGCAGGTACACACTAGGGCTGTCAATCCTCCTCTATAATACTATTCGAATTTCATTTGTTATTTTATTTAATATTCGAATAATATTCAAATATTAAATGCTCAAATTCATCCTGTTATTAATATTTACGATATTACACAGGCTTATGGATCGCCAATGCCACTATCAGCATGTGGTTGTTGTTACACATTCTAGCCACTAGAGGGACTACTAGAGGCCTAGGCGACGAGAAAGGCAAGATTGCATATAAAACATTTAAAAAATTCATAAAAAAGCAATATTCGAATAGTAATTTTAGCATTCGAATAGTATTGATTTTTTTAATATTCGAATTATATTCGAATTTCGGAATTCGTTCCAACAGCCCTAGTACACACATATGCACCTGAACATGATATTCCAGTCTAAATTGAACTACTACTACTGCATCAGTCAAGCAGCACCTACTGTATGTCTTACAAGCAGTACAAATTAAGTGCTGTCTTGAAGCATTCCAACAGAAAGTTAAATCAGGTTGAACAAATGTCATTGAAGGCCCTCTCTCACAAGAGAAGGAAAGAGGCCGCTTTGACATTCAGTAGAAGAGCCTCTCTCACTCCAGTATATATTAAAGGTCCCATGACATGGTGCTCTTTGGATGCTTTTATATAGGCCTTAGTGGTCCCCTAATACTGTATCTGAAGTCTCTTTCCCAAAATTCTGCCTTGGTGCAGAATTACACCCACTAGAGCCAGTCCCACAATGAGCTTTCCTTAGTATGTGCCATTTCTGTGTCTGTAGCTATTGAGGAGGAGAGGGGGGGGGGCAAGGTGGAGGGTGGGGGTGTGGCCTTGACCAACTGCCAATTTGCTCGTATGAAAGCCATGATGTCTCTCTCTCTCTCATGGGTGGGCCAAATTCTCTGGGCGGGCAGAGAAAGGGGAGGTAACCTTGCTCCTTATGACCTCATAAGCAGCAAGATTCCAGATTGGCCCATCTGAGCTTTCATTTTCTCAAAGGCAGAGCAGGATACCCAGGGCTCGGCTTACACCTATCACCATTTCTAGCCACTGGGGGACCATAGGCAGGCTGAGGGAACGCATATTAATGTTAAAAAACCTCATAAAGTGAAATTTTCATGCCATGGGACCTTTAAAGGGAAGTGCTTAGAACGAGAATTAAAGTGTAACAATTTCTAATAATTCAAAAAGACGCACATGGGCAAAATACTCAAGAGGATGACAGTATGAGTCTCGAGATAATTAGGAAATGTTATGAGCAATGTCAGAAAAACTAAAATCACACCAGAAAAGAGAAAAAGCTTATTCTGACGGATCAACAGAGATGCATTCATTTGAAAGGTTGATGTTTGGGTACAAAAACACACACATTCGAATCAAGAACTCTGTAGCAAACAGTTAAAGTCACAGTTAAGGTCAAGTCAAATCACCAGTTTTACAGGCATGGCTATAGTGCTTTAACAGTTTTTGCCTATTTCCATTTGCACAGAAACCAATTCTAATACTCCATATAGTACCAAATAATGTCCAATTTAACAACAGCGAGGAAAGTAACCTCTAAAATGAGTCATGTGTATAAGAGCTTACAAATGCAAAATATATTTTAACAAATTTCTCCAACAAACGTATAAATGTAAGTATATGCCATTGCAGAGCCATGTACAGTAATCTACTGAGCACATTTTGAAAATGCTAACAACTTAAAATTACTGTTGTGGAAGAACAGTTACTGCCCCAACTATTCTGTATAATGACTCAGATGTTTTTCTTGGCTGTCAACGATTAATTGGGAAGAAAACATTGCTAAGCCATTAATAAAAGCTCAGTGTTGGCCTTTATTGTTGCCATTTTACTATTCCTTTGAGTGTACTTTTACAGGTATAAAGGAGTTGTAATTGGCCATTATGCAGACACGCTGCATATTCCAGATTCATTTAACGTACATAGACCAACAGAAAAAATGCCATAGCAAATCCAAAACAGCCATTAGCATGCTAAGAGATGTTAGGACTTATGTTGTATGGATGATACAATGTTTTCGCTAATTTGCGCTGGCACAAGTATGCAATTCCACTTGCAGCATAACTTTATTCCCAAGGAATGGAGGCTTCTTATTAAAATCTAATTTTGTGCATGTGTCTCCAAAGAACAGGCATTTAATGAAACAAGAATGCATGGTCTCTAATGAGCATGAGGCTGCAAGAAGATACACTGAAGATTTAATTTTCAAGGATTTTATGGAACTGTCCCCACCACCACCTAAATGGTTGTGCTACTTATGTTTATTATTCCTTTTTAATAATGAGTGGCAGACAGTGATTTCTTGGCACAGCCCCAGTAAGAAAATGTGCATATAATCATTTTTGGAAAATGTATTTTCTCAATTCTTTTTGCTTGACTATATATTTCCCAATTACTTATTATGTGCATCAAGTACGGCATTAACATGTATTGGACAATCTTTCCATATATTTAAATATGTATAGGTATATAAGAAATGTATGTCTTTATATGTTTGTTCTATCAGGGTTCCTTTTTTAATACAATGTGTTACTAAATTAACCTTTATTTTAACAACATATTATTAAATTTGAGGAATTATAGCAGAGAACTTTACTTGAGAATTATTTATTTATGTAGTAAAACAAACAGAAAAGTTTATCCCCATGTGCAAAAAGTTGCCATCCCTTTAATGACTAAAAATAGAATCAGGTGCACTCTGAAGGTGCAAATGATAAAAAGTGTTTTAGTCTTAGAAGGTCCACCCGTATATCAAGATCAGACATATGGTCACAACTCGTTTTAAACGTTCAGGTATTATAGATATTCACAAATAGAGAATCTCAGGCTGCTGCCAGTGTGTTTAGAAGAGGTCAAATTCCCAATCTCAACCCATTTTAAAATGCTTCAACAAGTTCTAGGAAAACCAGAGTAACGCTTATGATGTACAGGTACCTCTATCCACAGTTACTGTCAAAGTACCAACTATAACACACATTTGATCACATGGTAGCTCAGGAAGGTTTGCCTAGGTGAAGAACAACACTACTATAACAACGCATTCTGTACTAAGTCAGGTGTTTAGTAAACCAAAACATTGCCTTTGAAAAGATCAGGCTTAGTCATTTCTGAAGCATTATACAGTTTCTAATTTTGATGGAAAAAAAGTAGTAAGCATCAACGTATCCAGTATACTGTACCTGACTATTACCATGAGTATACACTACAAGCAACATGGTCACCACAAGTAACCTTTTGTCTGTTACAGAACTGAGTCACATAAATCACAAAAATCTTTAATGTATGTACAGTGTGCCTATTCTAATTGATCTACTTGAAAGTCCTTAAAGGTGGACTCTGTGATTCTAACCAAATACTCTTTTTGTCAAATTCAGCAAATATCTACTCACGGTCCGCGAGCTGTGTGTTCTATGAAAAACACAGCCCTGGCTCTGTAAATAGGAAAGAAACAAATGGCGTTTTTCCATTACATGGTACCTGCTCGACTCGCCTCGACTCTACTCGCCTTTTTTGGTGTTCTATTATGAAAAAAAGTCCCTGGTACCGGCCGACAGGTACTTTTTTTAGTATCACCTCCGTTGAGGTCCCAAGCGAGCTGAGGCGATACCAAAAGGTGATGTGAAAACCTGCAGACTACTGACTGGTCAGAGAGAATCGTCACTAATCATTGTGTCATCATTGCTAGCGACAGACGGGGGTGTCCTGAACAAACCCACCATTTTTAAATAGTTTAGCCAGCGGTGTTTTTTTTTTGCTGCCTCCAGCTTCTTTTGAAACTAAATTTGTCTTCTGGCAAACAGCCACATGCAGAGAATCAAAAACAACACACCTTCGACGTTCTGTGTGTGTGTCGCATTAGGTCACGGCAGTTTCCTGCATGAAGCAGTACTAAATCTGCAATGGAAAATGGAGGACGGGGCACTGCAGCCAAGTCGAGTCGAGCCGAGCCGAGTAGAGCTGGTACTAGCAGTGGGTAAGCACCAACAGTGGCTCGAACCAAGCCAAACAACACTATATCGCCCATGCTCGTGCACAGGAGGGGGCAAGGACCATGGATGTATAAAGAGAAAGGTGGTGGGAGTGAGACGGACGGTAAATCTTGCACATGCTAACAGTCTGTAGGAGCATGACAGGAGGGGTGTATTTGTTAAATGTCGAGTTCAAAAATCAACAATCTTTTTCCAGAATAGCAGACTCCGCCTTTAACCACTGGACAAATTTACACATCAGAAAAACACTTTGCTTTGCTGGCATTACTGCATCAAAGTGTTGTGTTAGATCAAAGGGTGAATCATATCAGTATTCGACTCTATCTGCCATCCACAAATGCTTGAAGAATTTATCTTCTGTTTTATTAATTGAATCCTTGCAGCCATGAAAAAGCTCATTCACTTACAACCTTACTGAAGGTGGGTGGTGCGGTCCAGATTTTCAAAGCAGTGTGAATACACTACAGATTCTTCTAATGTGGCTACCTGGCATATATCTTTATTAAAGGAGAATTCCGGTCAATTTCAACAGGTAGCTCTGTTTGGAAATTTGGAGTGCTGGCAGTAGCAAAAAAACCGAAAACAATCGGTGCTGCCTACACTGTGTTATCCCCCTGCTAGCGTTAGCACCCAACAAGCTTAAACAGGGCAAGTTTTAAACGTGTTTTAAGCCTCTAAACATGCTCGAAATGTCAATACAAGTGCCTACCCATGTGCAGTGATTCCTTCCGAGGGAACAAAGCGAATCTGACTGCAGTAGATGTGACAGAAAGGCATAAAAATTGTGTTAATCCAGCCAGTGCACATACCTCTGTTTATTTCCTATTTTCCGGTCAAGTCCACACTAGTCGATTGTCGAACTCATACAATCCAATATTCCAGTCAAATTTGTTGTGTTCCCTCGGAAAGAATCACTGCACATGGGTAGGCACTTGTAATGACATTTAGAGCATAGTATAGAGGGTAAAAACACGTTTAAAACTTGCCCTGTTTAAGCCTGTTGGGTGCTAACGCTAGCAGGGGGATAACACGGTGTAGGCAGCACCGATTGTTTTTCTTGCTTTCTGACAGCACTCCAAATTTCCAAACAACAGAGCTACGTGTTGAAATTGACCGGAATTCTCCCTTAAGCACAAAACTCTATGTTTATACCCTGCATGAGATCAGGAGTATGGGGGACAATGACATCCTGAAGATGGACTGGACTCAGTCATTTAGACAGCTTCAGGACATTTTAAAAGGCATTACTGAACTCTATCAGGGCCTCTGGTCAAAAATCTTTACAAACTGAGCAAGGTTTTAGTGAGATCAATACAGCATTGGGGGATAGGAGTACACATGCTGACACTATGGCTGCCATGGTTGTATTTCCTGGCCAAGATGTACAAAATACCAGTTTAGAACTCAAAAAAGCATTTTAATGACACCATCTGTCCTCTGTGGGAAGTTTGGGTTGCCATATGTTCTTATTTAGGATGTTACATATTTGCGCCTTGTGACTCTACACCACCCAGACAACAACATCAATTTCCACTAGTGATAAGTTGCTCTGGACTTTCCTCTTCATTAAGAAAACATCATTATGTCAGGGAGGAAAGTGAGTGCACAGCTTTTAAATGGAATGAAAAGAGCTGATTTGATTGGCTACGATTGATGCCAGCCACTGACACAGTCGCCAATAATGTATTCCTAATTAAACCCAGTTTCCAGCTCTGGCACAGGTGCCAACTGTGCCACAGGTGCCTGTCCCTGCATGTGCACAAAGAGTCACATCCTGTGCACCCTGCACAGTTGACTGCACTGTGTACCTGCACCACTAATTCATCAAAATAGGAACTTTTTTTTTACCCCTGCATGCATATTTTGATAACAGGGAACACTGGGGTTTGCTTTGAATCTGTCTTTGCGGAATACTTGACCTAATAAAAATACTTTTATTCTTTCACCATACTGCCTACTGAGCCTTGCTGGACCAAAGATATCTCGCTGGACTGACATTTATGTGCGGCACTACCAAGGCTACAGTAGCGCCACGCTGTTTGCTCCATAAAGTCTGACAAGATAGTTTTTAAAGCAGAACATTTTTTTAAATTGATTTAATTTGTCATGATTCATGCCATCCTCTGCAACCTACTGACCAAGCATAATTCCCAGTCCTTCCCATTTTTCCAAATGCAACAAAGTTATACTATACACCTCTGGCCGCGTAATTACCAAAAATCGTTGCCATGTCTGGTGATTTTATAAATCACTGGTTGCAAAAAAATAAAAAAAATAAAGGAACCCAAATTTCCTGGCTACATACAGTACTGTAAAGCTAAAATGTAGATACATGACGAAGACATAAGTACTGTGTGACAACTTTGCTTAATAAGGAGTTTGCTACAGCACTTACCGGAACTGTTGCCCGTAATGAAGACTGACTTCTTGTTATCCATCTGTCTTAGTAAGCGTAAACTGATGTTGGGCTGCTTTTCACACAGTAGCATATTGATACTGCCAATCATGTCCTTTTGGAAATCCAATGAACTAGCAGCTTTAAGGATCATGGAGTTCTGCAACCTGGCCATCTGGATACAACAATGTAAAAAAATAGCCATATCATCATAGAGTATAATTATGGATTCCTGTGTAGTGTACATGACGCAGTGCAACACTAACCTCCTCAATCACTGGTAACGCATCTTGAGTGGTTTTCCCCATCAGTGTCACTGTGTCTGAAGGTACCTAAAGGAGGGCATGAACAGTTGATTTACAGAACATTACTGTAGCTACTACATGAATGACCAACAAGGAAAAAATCCAATGTATTACTATGCCCTCTGTGTTACTATGCCCTAAAAGAAATATAATATGTATGTTACTGTACTGCAAAGCCAGTAGCTACAATTATGTGTCCACACCTGCGCTGAAAATACCAGTTCCATATCAGCCTTTCCAGTGAAGATACTATATAAACACACATTTGTGCATCTCAACCTGTAAATTGTATCCTAACAACATCCTCCCTGGCACTGGTTAATAAATGTTGCATTAAAATGACAAGTGTTACTGTGTGTTACAGTAACATTCTGAAGGTACACAGTATGAATCCAATTACAAGAACAAAATGGCAGGCCCTTTTAACCATTGTCATTTTCATGCATCAAGTGTCAAGTAAAAGCTGTTCTAGGAGTGCCTGTATTGTCTTTCAGCAAATACAATTACAAAGCTTAAGAGACATATGCAAGACATAGGTCGAGTGGGCAGATCAGAAGGCTGAGAGATGTATAAAGAAGGGTAATACTGCATTAGTATTCACAATTAGAAGCCCATTCAAGCACATTTGGGACAACAGCCTGGCTGTTGATTGAGTCTCGCGTACATTCATTTAGGATCACTTTACTCTCAGTGTGTGTAGAGCAGACACTAAGGAGGAGACAGAAGTCTCATACAATTTTGAGCAAAACAGCTGAAAATCACCAATCAATGGAAGTAGAGATTTCAGCAATGTCACATTAGGAGGTAGATAAAGTGAACCATGGCACAAAACAGATTTCTCAAGCTCATTTGTTAAACTCAATTTTTACTGCACTTTGTTCCACTTGAAGTCTTTAATGGTAACCAGATAAGCTGATTAGAAATATAATGCTACAAGAATGATATAACCATACATATTTTTGAATGGTACAAAAAGTTAAGATTTGCTCAGTTAATGAACTTTCAAAAAGCATTATGCTATCAAAGATAGACTAAATAAAGACACACTTTGACATTTAAATGACCACTCTTCCCTATTCATTGTGTTCTGAAACTATTTCCAGAAACCCAAACAAAGAGCCACTGTCTAAATCACCCCTACTGCTCAAAGTAATAAACCCTGACTTCTTCCCTTGTCCTTTTCTTTATGTTGTTGTTGCTATCACAATCATTGAGCAACGTCAAGCTTTAATTGTGAAGGCTTGATGTTCTTTTCCATCTATTTGCTTGGGGAACTGAAGAGTTTTCCACTATATCTTGTCTAGGCTTTCTCTTCTTCCTGTGTCTCAAAATGCCCGTGGGCTTAAATTGTTCAAATGCTCTCTCCTACGGACTTCCTGCCTTATCACTTATTTATTGGATTTGCTGTCCCATATATTTTCTCTCAAAGATAAAATCAAAGGAAAGTGCAGGCTTCTATCATCCCAAAGGGAACTCAAGAGATTTAAAATAATTCAACAAAACATTGGTTCTAATAAATAATTCCCACCTGATTGCATGTATTCTAGTCAAATCACCGGAAGACACAGAGGTGCAAATGACAATGGTAATTTTAAAAGCTTAGACCCTATGGGACATAAACTGTTTTCTCACTCAAAATGGAAGAAATTCAAATACATCAAGATAATGGTGCAGTAATAGCATGCTGCCTGTAGGTTTTGCCATAAAGTGGATGCATTAGCAAGTTTTAACTTGAAAAGCTATTTCTTCATCTCTCTAAGTCACAGAGCCAGACAAGCATAAAGTTTAACTTTTAAATTGGTTACTCAATTGGCTGGGACCGTAATTCATTGTCTCTGAATTAAATTTACTGCAAGCCATGCGAGAATTATAGATAGAACAGACAATGTTCCCCAAATACTTTTAAACTGTATTAAGCTGTGGAGTTTCATCTAACAGTACATGATTGATAAAATATCCATGCAGAAAATTTACTTGAGCAGCAAGGATTTTTTTTTTTTAATATTCATTCATCAGAATCATTTATAATGACAAATGATTCTGATAATTGAATATTAAAAAAATAAAATAAAAACAGACGAAACACCCTTCAACCATGTTATGAGTGTTGGCGTTGTATAGTTTGTCCACTAGAGGGCGCTCTACAACGTCCCTGTTGGCAAAACTGATTTTTTTGTTGTTATTGTCTTTTTTGTTCAAAAGGACTTTAAGTTTCATATCTTAAGTTACGCATTTCTGGATTTTTTTTATATCCTGATTTTTTATATATATATATATATATATATATATATATATATCGGCCGATATATCGGATTTTTAATTCATCAAATATTTGTATCGGTATCGGGCTCTAAAACACATTTCTATCAACAACCTCAACTACACTCAGTAGTTTAGAAATCATATTGTCTCAGCAAATAGTGAATAATGATGTTAAGGTATACAAGGTTTTGCAAAACAAAATACATTTCTCTATCACTGTTGGATTTGGACAATGTGTGGAAATGTTTTAACGCAATTAATTAGCACCAAAAAATCATCATCAGTCAGTACAGTAAAGTACAGCGTGCTAAAGTTACAGGGCTACTTGTTGAGACTTGTTGATGTGAGTTTTAACAGTCTGGTCATTTACCATCACCACATGTGGACCCATGCAAGCACAGCACTGAGCTGTTCAGGCAGGAGATCTAACACTGACGAGTCAGTGCGAATATTAGAAAGCTAGGCTTCCACTTACTCATAGTGGAGGCTCGCTAGCCTAGCTTGCTGGGTTCCACTTTCCTAGTGGAATAGAATTGTAACTGTACAATGGGTCATCCCAAATGGTTTAAATCGTTAAAAACAGTTTAAATCTGTACATAACTACAGCTATGTTTGCTTGCTATGTTCGGAGGCTGTACAGGGCTATGACATGCTCCAGTCAGTGGTGCACAATGGAAGTTGACAGTGCATCTCCTGGCAACGCCAGCTCTCAAATGTAAGTCATGGGAAATGTGGAGGCTGAGACATCACAAGAGTTTCAAATTTACATTTTAATACCACCTTCATTAGCCCAGACAGTGTAATTTGTAAAGATGCTAGATGTGGGTGACCTTGCAGAGCAGGAATGAGGGCTTTTCAAATGTAGACATTATGGCCTGTATTACTACAGTACAGTGTCCCCGTCAGGCCAATTAATACAAACACAGCTCCCAAATGCATTCACTCTCCAACTTTTGTTAAAATGGGAAAATTGGGTCCAAGGTACTATGCAGGTCTCATCATTCTCAAATCAGACGAGTTGTAAGATTTGTTTCGTGGTGTGGGCAACAGCAAGAAAAGCTTACCTTAGAAAGCACTTTCCTCGCATCCAGGTTTTGCTGAAGTACTTGTTGGGCGTTAATCAGCTGCTGTAGAGTGCGGGAGCAGCTGACATTTTGAAAAGCCACCTTTTCAGCTGTGCTGTTAAATTGGATATATTCATCCAGATCCGTCCCCTCACACAGGATGCTCTTTAGGTTGCCCGGCCTCGAGATGCCCATCATCTGAAAAATAAATACAGACTTTGGTAGAAGTTGACAAAGAAAAGAACTTTGCATCCGACCATATTTTATTTATACATGTGTTGTGTCCTTTGGGTTGTTGTGCAGGCATATAGTATGCTATATCCCATTTCAAAATAAAATCTGACTGTAGTGTTTTCATTTTAATTAAGGTTTATTTTTCTTGGATCACCCTCAAATAAAGACTGACATTCTGTGACAGACACAATAACATCAACACCCACACATACCAGATGCATACACACAGAAAGTTTTATTATACCAGACATTACACAGTGACACTAAGCAAGACAGGATACATGGCCACGAGACAGAGAATGGGTCGTGAACTGCACTAGGAACTTTCTTTCTGAGCACATTTGCAACACAGCACACTGAACCATGAGAAGAGCCTCATACACAGTAGGGATATTTTAATCAGTGCACATTGTATTTAAGCACCTTTGCCGATGTTAGTGAAAGATAATTACCTTATTGCAGCTCATCTAATATTACTTCGTACATACAGTACCATGGTATCAATTGGGGAGCATTTAGAGACAAGACACCTTTATTGCTGTTGCAAGTTCATTTCATTCCAAATTACCTACTTTAGACAGCTTCAAACTACTTTTTTTATCAAGCAACTGTTCTGATTATGACTGTCAAGACAAGGAGTCCCAGAGGCAGTTTATGGCCAGGATATTTGTACATTTCAAATACTCAAGCACAACACTCTTGGCACATTTGGTCTTTTGAACATTTTGATAAAATTTCAATTCTTTTATTTACAGAAGGAGGTGGAAAACCATGTTTCAAAGCAGCTGGGATTCTTACTTGAGACTTGTTTTCAACATGCAAGCAGAGTAGCAAAATGATACTCACTGGATTGAGTTTAATCCCAGCATTCATGAGACTTTGGACCACTGATGGTGGAACCGACAAATTCTCTTTCAGGTAAGTGGAGAAAGTTTCATTGTCTCTGAGAATACTCCTTAGGATCACTGGTTGAGCTTAAACATAAAAGACTGAGAATCATTACTTTTGCAGAACAGCAATTGATACACAGCAGGGACATACAATCTGAAATACCATGTGCAGTAGTGTAGTTGATGTTTACATGTGTGATGCTGACTGGTCAGAGATGGGAAACTTAAAGTGAAATATATGTGCTTGTTTTTAAGCCGAGTCTTATTTTCATAGTTTAGCCATAAATCCTCCTTACTTGCCATCTGCACTGCAGATATTTTACAGCATTTCAGCAGCATTTCTGTCTCTGCCTCCCTTATTTGTCTATCTGAAATCCTGCATTTGATTTCCACACTACCTTTCACAAATATGGGTGCATGAAGAGACATGTGTGAGACTTGTGTCATTTGCCCTAATTGACAACTATGCCAACCATGGAGGGGAGCCTGTTGTGTAACTAATAGGACAGCAGCCTTTTCATTCGTCTAACCAAAGCACTAGAGGATTGATTCTGTTGTTGAAATAAAAAGGTTAAAGCTAAAGTCCATGACTTTAAAATCACTGCAGTGCAGCTGCTGAGTATAATATTATCCTAACTGATATAAACAATTGCCAAACCCGTGAAAATAAAACCTACAGTGAAACAAAATCATTTACTTTTAATGTGTGCATGTACTGTAACAAATCAAGAATTCCGAATTCTTCACAGCATTCTGATTTGGTTTTGTTTTACATGTTGCTTGGAGTGGCTTTACAGTCTGATGAATTTGACTTTAAATTAGTATGCTTTCTAGATGACAGTTGCAATTAAATCCTTCATTGGCGCAAGTATACGTTGAACACTTGAGTTGAATGAGTGTGTGAGAGGAGCGATTTGTTGCTAAACATGTACCAGATTGTTAACCAGCCATTTAATCCCGATTAGCTGCCCACAGATAGCCAGGATTTAAGAGAGACAGCTTCACAACCAATCGACTGTTCATTGGTACCCCCTCACAATGCCGAATAGCAGGGATCCTACTAAAGTATATACACACACCCATGCACATACGGTATCTATTCAACATGTGTTTTCTTAGCTCAGAGACTCCAGCATGTGCTGTTGAGATGATAAAGGGGTTACGTAATTTAATTAGATTAGCCCTTTTGCAAGTGTAATACATGCAAGTCAGTCAATTATCAAGATGAGGGGAGGAAGTGACATGATGGGTTATTCAAGGTTCAATTAAGATAAATGTTGGGTAAAAATAACATCAATCTGTATTGTCCGGAATTAATTATGCCGTTTGCTGTACTACTTACACTCTATACAACACTTCCTGATTCCTACTAAACACATTATTATGCCCCGCATGACTGCAGGAGCATCGGGGGGATGGAAAGGGTTCGATTATGGGGAAAAAGAACATGCTCTGGGTTCTTCCTGAACACTGTTGCATTTCTGATTGAAGTGACCATCTGAGTCTTTTAATCAACCTTTGGTGAAAACAAAAAAAGGACAACACAATCACCTTTGCCATCATAGTCTTTTGATAGTACTCCATTCCCCATTCTTGTTAATGACCTTTTGTGCTCTCGCCTCCGACAGTGAATCCCATTAATTATGCCCAGGCTTAGATCTTTGATGGATTTAATCTTGTATATTACAAGCCAGCGACCCCAAAATGCAAATGGTCCACGAGCCGTTTGTTGAACAGCAGTACCACCCCCACCCCTTCCCCCTTTGTCTCTTTGCAAATTAGGTGCCGTATGAAAATCTGAATATCATCAGGCTAAATGAGCCTAATGCAAAGCAGCAACTTATCAAGACAAACGATCTGTCAGTCTGCACAGCAAATTGCATCATAAATAATCACGCACCATTGTTTTTAAGGGATAAAGGGGAATAACAAATCCTCCAACTTGTCATCCACATGAAGGGGATACTTTCCTTGATGGAGAGTACTTAACAAAGACATAGGAGAGTGATTGTTGCTGTGAATCTTCTCTACTTATTACTTTTTAAATAATTACTCAGTATCAATAAAACTTGTATATCAAGAAAGACCAATCTGCACTTTGAATCTGTTGCTTTTCACCAATTTTGATGATTGTGTTTGATAATAACCTTAAAATAAGGTCCTTTGAATGAATAGTGCCATTGTTTTAAGGTCAGTGAATCAATAATTTGTATTCAAATTCTCTTACCATTACCAAGGTTAGACTGTGAAAGGACTGAATCCCACTGGTCGAGGTCATCTGCCAGCAACTGTGCCTTGCTGAGAATAGATCTGTTGACCAGGAGGGTTTGCAGCTCTATCAACATCCCAGCAATTCTGGTTTACCAGAAAGATAAGAAAGATCATTAACTGTCGTCTTAAATATAATCTGAAATTATAACCAAAATATTCTGTTTTATCCTAATGTATAATGTCTTAGACAGAGGTGGGACCAAGTCACTGTTTGGCAAGTCACAAGTAAGTCTCAAATCATTGCACTGAAGTCCCAAGTTAAGACAAACAAGTCCCAACTCAAGTCCAAAGTCCTAAACTTTGTGTTTCGAGTCCTAAACAAGTCATAATGCAATATTCACCAAAAGTTTTATCAAGTGCTACTGAACTTAATAACACTGACACTACACTTTCAGTGTTTTATGTCTAAATGAAATAAAAAGACAAATGCAAAAGTATCAAAAATAATCTGTGTGTGCATGTGTGTGAGAGAGAGAACATAACAGTTTGCATAAAACAACAAAAACAAACACATTAACCGCTTTTCCACAAGGTTGTTTTTTCTGTTACTTAGGGTCACCCCACATTTTCGCTGTTTTAACATTAGCAGACTGCAGTGCGTAGCCTTTTACTTTTAAAGCTGATTTGTCATCTTGTTTCAGGTTAACATGAAAATACTAGTTAGGGAGGGGACCCACAACACTTGGCCAACATGGCGCCTCTGTTAATGAAATGATTTAGCCTCGACTGAATGTTACCGTTCCTTGTGCAGCTTCAAATGTCAAAGTTGGAAGTAGTTACATCTCCATAAGTAATTTTCGACCCGCATGTATTGCATATTGCAATCTGGTTTTTTTTTGTTGACCACCACATAGTCTTTATACGCAAAAAAAATTATCTTTAGTGTCAACATTTCCAACTGGCACTCAGCAACATAACTTAATTTCTTCATGATTCTCTCCGGTCCGCAGTCTTTCAGATTAGTTAAAGTGGATCTGGGAAATGATGCATTCATGAAGAATAGTCTTGCTGGGGAATTACTAGCATTAGTTGACTCAGGAAATGAACGGAAATTAATTTATTTGTAAAAAAAACTTGTTTTAAATAACATACTTTTTAATCTTTGAGTTTGGGGAACGGTATCAAGTCTTTTTAAGCCAAAAGACTCAAGTCCAAGTGAAGTCACGAGTCATTGGTGTTAAAGTCCAAGTCGAGTTGCAAGTCTTGAGTAGAGTCTAAAGTCATCAAATTTGTGTCTTGAGTCTGACTCGAGTCCAATCATGTGACTCGAGTCCACACCACACCTTGGTCTTAGAAGACAGAGAAGGGCACATCCCTGTACGTACATGGAGTTGTTGAAGTTGTTGACTTGGCCTGGTGTCTCCCCCGGTGTTGAATAGTTTAAACAGGGATTGTCGATGTTACAGATCATACCTTGAAGCCAGGGCAGCACGCCAGCCGATGGCATGGCTTTGTTTGGGTAGTGGCCTACAGGAATACAGGTGAATACGTACAGTATCCATGAACTCAGCTGCATTGCTAACACATCGTTGTTTGGATATACTGTATAGATGCAGTGATGTCACAACAGGGGCAAGTATTTTTTTTGTTCTTTCTAGATCATTATATTTTCCTCAAGATTTTTGAAATATACATAAGCTTTGAGTTCCTCGTTATTATTGAAACCCCCATTTAAACCTGAGGAGTTGTTCTGCTACTTGTTCTGTGAAATAGAGTTCAACATTACAGCTGGGCTTGTACTTACATTGGCCTTTATAAAGTGGCTCATTGGTGGACCGCACCCACACCAGTATGAAGAAGAGAAACAGAGGCCATATCACTTCAACGACCAGCCGCACCTGCACAAAGGATAAAGTGGTCTTATTTTCATAATTTGTTATTATATAAAATTATGGCTCACATCATTTGCAGTTAAAAATGTGACTTATGGGCGCCCGGATAGCTCAGTTGGTAGAGCGGGTGCCCATATATAGAGGTTTAGTTCTCGACGCAGCGGGCCTGGGTTCAACTCCGACCTGCGGCCCTTTGCTGCATGTCATTCCCCCCCCTCTCTCCCCTTTCATGTATTCTGCTGTCCTATCAAAATAAAGGCTGAAAATGCCCCCCAAAAAAATCTCAAAGCAAAGGTGCCTGGACTATTAATTATACTGTTTATGAATGACTAAAATGACCTCATGAGGCTGTGTATTGATGTGATTGTGCTTACAGTGTAGCTGCACATTCCATAGTCCTTTGTTTTGCGGTTAGTCTTGCTTTTACTCTAAGCACTTCCTGGATTGATAAAGAAACCTCTGCTTGTGACTCCTCAAGCTGAAGCTATCACATGCTCTCTATCATCTCCTCGACACGACGATTTAATCCTCTTCTGGATGAAGAGTACAAACCACTTCCTTGCTTTAATTCAACTACTTTAATACCTGCCAGAAGGTAGTGCCCCATTTGACATGCTTGGCTTTTATTTCAACCTTAGGGATGAAGAGCGAAACCAACAAAGCACAAATTGATGGCTTTCCTTCTCCACTGGGTTGTTTCTCATATTTCTTTCCCTCAGTTGGCCTTTCAAGCTTCCACATTTTCCAAACACACCTACATGATGATTTATACCGTTGCGGTCAATGTGGAAACAACAAAGTAGTGCAGTTTCTTTATACATAAGTCAACTTACTACTAAGTAACTTTTGTACAACGGTAGATTTTACTTTGTAATTCAGCAGGAAGTAATATCCAACAGCAGATGACTTCCAATTAGATATTACAATGCTGCAGGTCATCCTTTGACTCTTCAACCACACACCTTCTGCCATCTAGGTTTTTACGCATCCCTAGACACACCACTGCTCAACAACCCCGCCCACCCAGCCATGCACTCACCCACTGAGCCCTCTCTGCTCACCTCAGCTGACCTGGTCTGCCTGCACACTCAGTCCTCTCAACATCTCTGCTAGAGTGACCTGCTTAGAGAAATCAGCTGAAAAGCTCCAGTCAACCAATCCCCTGCTCCTGCTATGGTAACCTGTTCAGACATTGTATCTGATGACACACATTTGCACAAATAATAAGAGAAGACATCTATACTGAGGTTGGTGTCTTCATAATTAAACTGGAGGGCAGGCAAAGGTGTCGAAAATACAATAATAAATATTGCCTGTAATGCCCGGCACCATGGTAACCTTATAGAGTATATTAAAGTATGGTTTCTGCAGTAGAATAGGTATGGGGGGGGGCTGAACACATTTTATTTAGTTCAGTTAGGTATAGGAATATAGTGAATCCGTTTATAATGTTATCAATGAATTACAGATGAGAAAACTGCAGAATATCACATATTCACAAGATAGAATTTTCAAATTCAGTCTTTTAATTCCCACCAGTCTGCGTTTCAGAGAGGATGTAGTTCTGCTGAGAGGGTGAATTATCATAATGTATTCCAAAGAAAAGGCATGGAGAGGGAACACAGAGATCATGGGGACTTTCTCAATGTCTGGCTCCCCAGGCATTTGCCATCGGACACCAGCGTCTTTGTGAAAAGATAATCTCCCCCTATGAAATTATGTGAAATACTGGACCATAAAATCAGTTTCATGCCCGTTATAAAATCTTAAAATGCTTGGTGAGGCATTCATATAATTGGTCATTAACCTCCACAAGCCCTCCAGAAGCACCATTGTCCTTGCTAACTCCCACTGGTTTTGTCTAATACCAATATTTCACGTTGACATTGGCCAAATATCCTACATTCCACGCACAAAACCACCACTGTCGCCTTACATATTATAGGAGAAAAGTAGGCGCATATTTCTCCCTGGTAGAAAAGGATACCACCCTGTTCTTTCTGCTCGTTGATAAAATTAACAAGGGGAATGTTTCCCAGATACAAAGTTATAAAATTGCAAATGACTTTGCCTTGAGTTATTCCAAGAAAGTATGAACTTTGATGAAAGCAGATTTTTTTGTGAAGATGTCTTTTGTTCTACTCTGGCAACAGGCACACCGCTGTGCTCGAACCCCTGACAAAACAAGTGGGTGGATGTGACTCCTATCATCAGTGCAAGGGTATAAATCAAAGAACACACTGCAGCTCTTTGTAACAGCTATATCTGCTTCAAAATGACTCATAAGGCTAACTAGATTCCATGGCAACTTGTTCTCTGACCCTTGAAATGCAGTTGCGACACATTGTAACAGTTATCTTCCTGCAGCATGTGACCTCTTGGCCAGTGTGGGAGACATCTGAGGCAATAAAATCCACCATATATCACTGGCTGATCATGTGTAGGCTAGTGTCTGTTACAAGAATGAGAAAGTAACGACTTGGGTTAAGGGAACGGGCCAGGGCAAAGGGACAATGCCTCAACAGCAAGGTTAATTATATCATGAGCTTTGCACAGGCTTGCATTCGGATAAAGGCAATGCCAATATTTATGTTCAAAAATCTAGATTTAAATTGACATAGTTTGGAGATTTACCTGTAAATCTTTGATATTCAGCCAGCATTTGTATTTAGTTAGGCTAAACAATTTTGTCTATCTCCTTGTTTAGTGTACACAAATCAAAAGAGTTTCACATAATCCAGAGATGAGACCATAGTAGAAACTAGAAAAGGCTATCTGAAGACGATATAAATGCGCTTGCTTTTATAGGGCGGGGACGGTTCGGGGGTAATGCCATTCACTTTACCGGCAGTATTGACACTAGATAAAGCCACCGTGTCTTGAGAAGCTCTAGCTTGTTGTTTTATTGTTCACTTTTAACTCACTTTACATCAACTTTGCTATCTCTTTTTCCTCTCTCTTTTCCTCACAGCGGCACTCATACGTTACTCTCCGTTACTGCTCACTCTCCTTGCGCGACCACACGGGCACTGACGTCACTCACTTAAGTCACCCTGCCAGTCTCGCTCTAACTTATGCTACTCTCGTAAGAGGGTTGCGGTATACCATGGGAATTTCTTGCTTTTCAACCGCGGTAAGAAAAAATCCATACCGTCCCAGCCCTACTTGCTTACGCTGAAAATCACAGGTGCAAACACTGCAAATACTTTAAGAAAATATCTTGAACTGTTAATCGTTTGCTCTAAAGCAGTTGAACGGTGAACAATGAAAGCAGGTACAATTGTAGCTGAAGTGGAGTGGCAGAGATACTATAAGCACACTGTAAAAAGTTAAAGTGTGTGTTGGTATGCAAGGAGTGACAGCAGATGGAATCTCAGTTGGAGTTTTTTTAATTTTGCAGTTTTGCAAATATTAATAACCTTTAATTGCTGGTAACATTTTTGTAAACTGCAATGACACTATACCTTTGGAACGCATTGCAACAGTGAGTTTATAAGAAGAGCCTAAAAGAGTGTTTGCCCTTCAAACAAAGCATTTAACATTTGTCACTCTCCATCCCGTTCTATTAGGCCAAAAACTGGCTTTGTTAGAACTAAAACACAGGCAATGTGACATAATGTGCACAAGAGATAGATCTCCAAAATTAAAGGTGACACTTTGAATTGGTCGTCATTAAGGTAAGATTGTTCTTGTTCTCTAGTGGGAGAGTTGAAGGCGGCTTACTTCTATAGGAGAATTTTCACAGTAAATCCCTCCTATTACCTTCCCCTCTCCTGAATAACTTAGTTGCCCTTGATAACACAAGCCTGGGACCAAATCCCCACTTTCCCTCCATTGCTGACCAACTTTAGCAGGTATATGTTGATTTGTAAAGGGGGGTTGGGGAGCAGAAGTGTACCTTTTGTCTCTTCCGGAGAATGAAGTTCTTCCACAGGAGCAGAGTGAACTGCGTCAGGAGACCCATTACGGCTTATCCTGGCAATATCCTGCCAAAGCGTCGCTATGGCAACTGGCCCACTTAATAAACCCTGGAGGGAATAAAAGGCAGAGTTTGGTTTTAATACAGAGGAGCAATGCATCTTGGGGGTGTGCCACTAATCATTCACTTCCCTAGGCCTTGGGGCTTATGGTGCAGCACCTGTTCGAAGAATTATCACCTACACTCAGCAAATCTCAGGACGGGGCAATGTCTCACGTGGAGGTTGTGCAATTTGCATCTACAGTATAAGAATCTTTATTAAAGACCATGTGGTTGTTTTTAGTAATGTACTGCCTATAAAACTATTAGGTCAAAACCAAAATCTCTTTTCCTCCCAAAGGGGGATGAGGCTATATAAACTGTGTCTCATTACACACCACTGTGCTACAAATTCTGTCAATTAGTCTTTTTTTGGTGACCAGAGCAAAATAAGACAAAAACGTCATGGACAACTGCCTCACTTTTCATATGAACAAAAGACTGCTGTTAAATATTTTACTGCAGGTTTTACAAGCCACTGAACACTGATTACACAGATAATAAACAAATAGATCTGCCGTGGCATTTTTAAACTGCTACATCAAGATCAAGTATGACCTTTATTTAAACCTCCACAACTGACAGTCTCTGCTTCGACTACAGTTCATTCAATGGCCCGCCGGGAGGTCCCTTTTATTACTACAACAATGTTAGTTGCTTTTAAGCCCAATTATCCAATTAAGAGTTATACCAATTTACAGTTGCCATTTAAAATGCGTGCCAGTAAAAATATCTGTAAATAATGGTTTTATCCATGGTTAGGACCATCCATACATGCATGTGATGTATTCTCTGTTAAGTCCATGTATTTAACTCAAAGCCAAATAATCTACTGTATATAACGTAATGTAAGTGCATTTAAAAAAAAAAAAGTGGTAGTAATTGATAAAATGTTAAATTTTGTTAAATTAGTACAGATAGTTGGGGGTAGTTGGGTCTACTCCATTGTAACACAAACAGTTTGACATCACTGAATATAATACACTATATGCAAATATAAATTTGTAATATATCAAACGATACATTTGAATATAAGGGAGGACTTGACGGATTTTTTTTAAGCATATATATGGAAAAATTAATATATGGTACGGTAACACATAACATACAGTAGTTCAGGATATATCAATTGCTACCACTTGCAAACAAATACTTCATTTGCTATATTATATCATTAACTTAAAATATGTTATTTAATGTATGTTAATACTGTCTTGTATGAATCTTGATATTGAGATAGATAGATAGATAGATAGATAGATAGATATATGTCATTGCTTGTTGTGGAGTGAAAGTTACATGTGAGAGCATGTGTAGGAGTACAAGTTTGAGTATAAACAATTATAAATGCAAGGAGGGCTTTTCATTCTTAAAAACATTCAAAGAATAGTTATTAATTGTTATTATTTAATGACCTAGGTGTGTTAGCTAACTGTGTTTCATGTTGCAGAGCACTTCAGCTGATGCTCTGTGGAGACTTTTAAGATTAGAGGATGTGTACTAGGGGGGTCAGATAGGGATGGGCTTTTTAGCCCAAGGGTAGTCCTGACAAATGTGCTACCTTTTAACGCTCCATTTCCTCTTTGTGTACAAGTTCCATCTTCCCTCTGTGTGTTTACATTATTTACTGCTACTTCATGGATGTTTTATTTACTGTCATGGGAAAGTTGAGGCTACCTCACCTACAAATGGCAAAATAAGCGCTCTAATGGACGCTCAAGGCAATTCAATACTGCTGAAGCATAGACTTTGCTGAATACATTTTTTTTATTGGCAATGCTAATTTGTACTGTTCATCAAATATGTTGTTAAGATATCAAATTCCACGTTTTGATATTTATCAGAGATGGCTGTAGGTTGAATGTACTGTCAATACACCACCTCCACAGTAGTTTTTCTTGTAGTGTACTATACACTAGTAAATGCATGAACACTCAACTCCATCAAATGCTTGTATAATTGAGTATGTGCTGCATTGCTTTGCACAGCTTTCAAGCCTTGTCTTTTGAAACATGTAATGCATAAGAAACGGACTGCTTGGTACCACCTCCACTCTGAAATCACGTCAAGCATGAAGGGTAAACAACATCTCTAAGGATATACTCACCCCATACGTCAAAAATGTGTGTGCATGAGTTGTGTTGGTATCTGAGAAAAGAGATGTGTCTGTGTGTGAGATGTGTGTGTGAGATGTGTGTGTGTGTGTGTGAACACTTTTTCAATTCCACATCTAAAGAACAGATAACAAGTAACAAGAGAGGGTATGATTGGAATTTGAATTGCAGCCGCAGTATTACAACATAACAATGAATACAATACTCCAGAGAACAAAAACCATACACTGTGAAGAGTGCTTTCCAGATCATCATTTTAATCTACGACTAGGAGCACAAAGAATAATTGAAGTAGGTTCATTTCGCCACTTCTTGGACTTGTTTTTCACAAGAGTGTGGCCATCAGGCGCTGGCATCAGCTTTTCACACTATCATTAGTTCCAAAGAAAGCCCCAAAATAGGAGCAAGGAAGGGAGAAAGGGAGAGAATGTAGTGATACAAAAAAAGGAAAGCAAAGTATTGTGGAGGATATAAGTGCTGATGCATGCCTGGCGTTTGGGGACCAGGAGCAGCAAAGTGCATTATTTCAGCCCCTAGGATGATCGAAAGACTACACAGATATTTGTCATATACAGCATGAGAGCAGAGGACGGCAGTGTGTGTCTGAGACATCAGTTACAAGGGGGTCGCTATAGCCTTCTGAAGTGTATAACGGTCCCTGTGCTCCTTCATTTAATGTCTTTTTTCTCCATCTATTCTCTACCACACACTGCTGTACAACCACACAACACCAGGAAGTCATACTGTACTCTGTGAGAAAGTAGGGTCAAGGAGATACTTATGGTATTTGTTTCAATTACAGGTAAAACATTATGATGAAGTTATTGTTTTACAAATGAGCACTTGTTTTTTTTTTTGAGGTTTTTTACACTGGCGTGATCATGCTGGTGATTTAATGGCTTGAATTATAGAGTATAACAGCATGCAAACAAGCCTTAGAACTGATACCTTTAGTTGGTTTAAATTAGAAAATTGCAAAAAAAAAAACCAAAGAGAAAAACAATGTCTACAACATCGTTCAATGATAAAAATGGATTTAAAAAAACTGCTTTCTGTAGCTATCCAAACGTATGAAAACTATTGCACAGCAGCTCACTATAGCCTACTGTCAGTTCACTTTTAATATCAACATAAATTATATAAATATAGTAAACAGAGTATAAAAAATGGCAAATACAAAGATATAATGAAAATATTTTTGATTGATATAGGAAGGCTATATGAATAAATTCAAGGCGGTTACAATCGATTCTAAAAGTGACCCAGTTTCATGGCTAAATCAAATATCTAAACGTCTATAGAAACGTTTAAATCCACTTCTCTCTCCATCGATTCTTAAAAAGAACGTGGCTGGGGCGACCTCTAGCTCACCCAGTAGAGTGTGCGCCCCACGTAGGCTGAGGCCTTGGCAGTGGCCCGGGTTCGAATCCGACCCGTGGCCCTTTGCTGCATGTCGTCGCTCCTCTCTCTCCCCTTTCCTGTCTTCAAGCTATCCTGTAGATTAAAGGCCATAAAAAGCCCAAAGAAATATCTTAAAAAAAAAAGATGTGGCTAAGTACACAGTTTATTGCATTGAGAGTATGAGAATCACAGACCCAATGGCCCTGGATACTCAAGCTGCACATTTCTCCAGTATTGATGTCTCCAGTTCAAGAATGGTGATGTAACTCTACCTGTTTGGCACAATACAATGTCATATCATGACATTTGTATTGGAGATGGGCCAGTTGCAATGATGGTGACACATGGTGTCCCATTGCTCTGTTGACCAGTGGGAAATCTCATAAATGTGAATGTGAGTCCTCAACAAAAACATTGTGCTGAATATTGTAAAGGAATGTTTTATTTTTTATTTTATATGTTAATAAACCATATTCTAAAGTGTGATTAAACCTCTGGTTTCTTCCGTCTTCAGTCAGGATGCACTTCGAACGGGCAGTATCAACAAAAAATATATATTGTGATAAATACTGATCGAAATGGAAAAATATATCGTGATCACATTTTTGCCATATCACCCAGCCCTAATCTGCACTATCAACAGCCAGTGATGCAATAATCTCCTTTGCAGCTCTACATGACTTTAGGTGCGATACTAAACCTTACTTATATTGTCTATCAGCACCTTGTTCTCTCTGGGGCTCCTCTCTTCCCTGGCCCTGTGCCAGCTCTGCCAAGATGACAGGGAAGAGTTTACTGACCCACAGATGACTCTTGGTCTCCTTTTAGACCCTGACACTGAATTCTTAGCAATATAGTGTGAAGTCCTTCTGGAATACAGTACTTTATTTTGGGGGAAGTTCATCTCATATCTCAGCCTTGTCCCCACTATCCACAGGCTTACACAGCAGCAATGCAAGCTTTTAAAATGGCAGAATGGCCAGTCTGCTTACACAATATTAAATATGATGAACTATTATTATGAATTAATGATCTGACATCAGACGTAACTAAAAAGCCCCTCCAGACCTTTGCTTTTATGCTGAACTTCCTCATGGGAGAGCATATTGAGAGCTTATAATAATTAGAGATTGTGGCGTAGTATTTCTCTCAATTGTGCCCAACTTAAATATTTATATTAAGATATATTGCACATTTTAAACTCATCAGTGTCCACATCAATAAATAAACAAACGCACATTAAAAGCAGTATGTGTTGTGCATAGTGAAAAAAAATATATATTTCACACCTATTTATTTACTTGCTACACTGAGACATAGACCTAAGCATTGACAACAACACTGTCGGTGCATTCACATGATGCAAGCCTTCGGTGATCGCGCACCACCCCCACCCCTTCTCTGTGCAGTTGCTACTAGCTCAAGGAGGAAACGGAGGTTTAAAAAACACGATGGATTCTTCAGAAGAGGTAATTATCTTGTAATTGTTATGTCCTCTTCGTCTCCAAAGCTGAACGTTGCTGTTGTCCTTTCTCAGTGGTGACGTATAACGCATCACTCAAGCTTCTGCGCGTGAAAGTCACCAGACGGCACCATTTTGTAAACATAGCCATACTGAGAAATATATGAGAGTTTTGTGGAGCCGATAGGCTTAATTAGCTTTGTATCAACTCATTTGGCAATGGCTTGAATGTAACGGACGTTCATTAATATAAAATTGTTGCGCACTATAGCTTTAAGAGAACAATGTGGGGAATATGCTGCTGCACACTGGTGTTACAATCCCTGACACTTGGTGTTAGTTTTAAGAATAACAAATTAATTATTCAATGAAGGATCTTTATCCATGTTTTTTTCAGAGCATGAGTGAAAAGTGAGTGTGCTGTTTTCCTTCAAAACTGTTTAATTTCTTCCTTATTAAATATATCACAGCTACTAGCACTAAATGCATGCTCTTGGGGGAATTACTAGAATTGTTGGGACTTTATAAATTATAGAGTGTGGTCTAGACCTACTCTATCTGTTAAGTGTCTCGAGATAACTCTTGTTATGATTTGATACTATAAATAAAATTGAATTGAACTTTAATGAGTAGACTAATCAGGTTGGTTGATAGCAGCTGGTTTGATATTCACTTCCTAAACACTTTCTTTTAACAGCCCTTTAAAAAAAAATGTATTGTTTTGTTTACCTTGAGTGAAAGACATACTGTAAGTACATAAAGTATGTGTATGCCACATACTGTATTGAAGCACAAACCAAAAAAACATAACTGTGGTTAAATTCAGGGAGTGGCAACCAGTATCTAGAATTAGCATTGCTAAAACGTAGCTTGTTACAATAGAAATAAGTGTTTGTACTTCTGTCACTAATTCAACCTTTTTGCACCAAATCCCTTTAATCACTGAGACTTTAAGCTGTGATATTGGAGTCTGCCAAAATGATATTGCTGATATTAAGTCAGTCATTACAGGTAATTAGTTTTAAGAGAAGTAATATACCTAAGCTCTGGTAACTGTGCTTCATGTGGCAACCTGTCAATCACTTTAAGCAGCCAATTACTCATTCATTAGAAACAAATGAAAATGATGAATAAAAAAAATTATAGGATACATGTTAGCACTTAATGAATCATTAAGACATGTCATTCAAGAAGAAATTATCTTGCACACACAGTATACGTTACAAAGGTGGTACTACCTCTTTACAACTTTTTACATCAGTCTAGGCTCAGGGTAAATCATTAGCATAAGGGCTAAAGTTCACCAGCCTTCCTCTTGTGACTCAGCAAACAAGCTGGTAGAATATGAGCATGTACAAAATTCATGATATGTAGTCAACTATAACAAAACGCTAACAATTGGGAACTTAGTGTTCTCCTGTTATTGAAATCATTTAATTCCGTCTTACCTTCTTTATTTCTATTTTAAAAGCAGACGGCCTGGAGGCCAGTTTAACTTCAAATAAGATAAGCAGTTCTCACGGCACTATATTTGATCCACTACTGACAAGACAGACGGAGGAAAACAGAGACAAGTGCATAGAGACCCAGGCCTGAGCCTGAGCTAGCCTCAGGAGTAGAGAGCAAGCTCCGATAACAACAACAACAGAAGCGAGGCAGCATCACAGGAGGTTTCAATACAAAACATGTGTCCTGTTAGAGAAAACAAACTGTCAAAAACAACCTACCTCCAAGCAGTTTGGTTCTCACCCATCAGCACATCTTAGGGACTAAAAATGAATTTGACCAGTTTTAACTGCCGGCTCTCATGAGTTACGCAAAAAGCCACACTTTTATCATCTCTTTTCCTCTCTCTCTCTCTCTCCTTCACACACACATACACACCCTGCCTACCTCTCATGTCGCTACCCTCTTTTACCCTAGAGTCATAAAGTATGCAAATGACCTCTGCTGAGTCGTCGCCATAGTAATACCACAGCCAAGAAGCACACAGGTGGTGTGCATTGCACAGCATGTTCCCTTAAGCTTAGCCCTGTAGCAGAGCACATATGTCTGCTTCTTGTAGTCTTGTCTGAGTCACCTGATGAGACGAGGAGGGTGAACAGGAGCATTGCTCTACATTTCGCTGGCCTTGTTTTTGCATTCATGGTAAGTTTAAGTTTGTCTCCCAGGGTCTCTTACATTAAACTTCTAGTTCACTAGTCACCTGTTGACTTAGTACAACTTATTCATGAGCTAATTAGTCCTTTTTCTTTTATATAAGTGAAGCGTCAGTTGAAGAGGTTCAAAGACCTGATGGGATCATGGGAAGTGTATTTATTTACTATGAGACAGATCCGAGCTGAAGATGTTGATGGTGTTGTTGATGATGATAAACTGAATGTGTCACATGTGGGGGAGCAGCTAAGTGCAGTGACTGTTGGGTTTTATAGCAACTATATAATTTGGTAACAAGGGGGCTAAGAGTTTATTATGTTAGGTGATAAAGAATAATACCAAAGCTGCACAGTGAGGACATAATTATGCAGATGAGTGTTTAGACAGGGAAAAAACAGGGATGCCTCACACTGGATATTTCTGAGTTCATTAGTATGTTATTCATTAGTAAAAACAACTTCTTTTTTCTCTTTCAGACCAAAGCTAAAAAGGGCCATAAAGTTCTGCAATTCATTATTCCCTTTAAAAAATACATCTTATTAGCATTCCATGTGAAGATACGTTTTGAAATACCAATTCAAAATTACTGAACAAGATTTGAAAATACCAGCCAGATCTTGAAATAACAGTACAGTGTGCCAATCAATAACTCTAAAAGTATGTCACTTTGTTTCATGATTGTGATAAAACTCTCTCCATGCTCTTACAAACTTCAAGAGAAAACTTTTTTCCCTCACAATCAGTGAAGGGTTACTGTGACTTGTTCATGAGGTGTAGGTCCATACTCTCAATTAGTTACACACCCTCACACTCATCGAACC
This sequence comes from Sander lucioperca, assembly GCF_008315115.2. Taxonomy (NCBI): domain Eukaryota; kingdom Metazoa; phylum Chordata; class Actinopteri; order Perciformes; family Percidae; genus Sander; species Sander lucioperca. The sequence goes on from NC_050189.1 coordinate 22,936,675, forward strand.
TAGGTGAAACCTCAACTGCCCAAAAGTAATTGCTTCGACTAATGAAGTGCTGCCGCTCGACGGTGCTAGCGCGGTGGAGTACACCTGCTGTTCCCAGGTCAGTAAACCCTGTATTAGTCTAGCCATACTAATGAAAAACAAGGTGCACATTTGCAACAGCACTACCTTGTAATTTGTTTCTTGCATACCTTAAGGAACAAATGAAAATGGGAACACAACCTGAACCTGTCAAGAAGAAAGGAGCGCAGACTGAGGAGCTGGATGAGCATACAGTAAAGCAAATTAGTGAAAAAGCTATGAAAGCAAACATTCAGCGTAGAAACTAATGAATTGAATGGTTTCCATCTCTGACTAGCTCAACATCAGTACATCATTTACTGTCTTTGGGACGTCTGCGTAGAATAATGGGCACAAGATTTTATTATTCTGAAGAGGAAACATGATATACATGATACTGGATCAAGCGTTCCTGCAGACGTGATGCATAGTAAAATGATCCGGGGCATTTGGATCAATCTCTTTATCGACTCAAAAAATTATTAGATTAGTAAAATAAGGCAGGGAGAAAAGTTGTCTCAAACCAGCTTGTTCTCCATTATACTTTAATCACACTAAACACCATCTCGCCACTCAAATCATTATAGAGCACGGTTTGCTGTGAAAGAAAAATATTCCTAACCCCGCACGCTAGCCGAAGGAGTAACAAGCTTATTTGCAATCCTTGCTGGGGAAGACAAGAACTGAAAAGTTCACTGACTGACTTATGTATGAGCATCAAAGTTCAAGCTGGCACTATTACTGGGTTAGACCCTTGTGTGCTTGCATTTCAATCAATTTAAAAAAAGAAAGAAAAAAATAATTAATAATCACAGATGAATACCCAAGCAAGGATAGTCAATATCCCAGGCTGCTTACTGAGAGCAAGCCATATCCAGTACAACTGAGATCTCCCAGAGAGTCTGTGCTAGCTAGCTAGCTAGCCGGTTTCTTTCTGCCCTTACTTTCTACAATTTCTCTCTCCTTGTTGATGAGGTGAGAAGTATCACACAGGTGCTTGTTAACCATGTTCATCCAGACAGACTGGACAGCTGATGGACACAGGGCAGGGATAAACATTCAACAGCACTATAGGGGTCACAGGCATTTTGTCTGTTATGTCTTCCTCTGAGCAGGTGAAGAGTTGTCCTAGGGAAAGGAAAACCAGAAAAGTTGAGGAAAACAAATAACAGCCTTCCTCGACAGATGCTGATGCACTTTCCTGACTGCTGGCCATGGCAACAATTGTGTTTGTGTTTGTTTTGATTTCAGCCAGCACAGCCCTCACAGACTGTGCAGAGGCAGAACACTTTCTGTCTATTTTGACATCGCCAGTGTATGGACTGCAGTGAGAACATGGTGTGAGAAAAACAACACCTTGAAATTTGAACTCACAAGCCCATTCGTTTCAAGCAGAAGAAGTGTTCCATTACTTCTTCGCCAATTCTATAAGATTCCAAAGATAAATTTGGTCAATTTCTTTTGGATACAATATGAGCAAAAATAAAAGCATAATATTCAACATTCAAGGTTGATCAAGATGGGAATACTGGAATCGGTATCCCATACCGATACCGGTATTCCCATCTTATTTGCTTAGAACATTTTGTTATTTAGAACATTATACACTCCACACAAAATAAAAACGGCTCCATTTAGCGCTCTCAGGTACCAAAATGTAGCACCGTTTGACTTAACGTGAATCGGTCCTCGGTAGTACCGATGTAATACGGTCGCTGTCCAAAAAAGTACAGAGTTCGGTACCCAACCCTACTTGTCACTGCGCTAGTTGCTCCTGCCGGTTGGTCTGATCATCTACACAAATGGGGACAGGACCTGTGGCTAGCGTTAACTTGAGCAAATAATACGCTGTCTAGGCTACACCTGCTTGCTGACAACAGAAAATAATCAGCTGGTGAATCCATTTGTTTTGGAGGAAACACATGGTTGCCTACGGTCTTTGGTGTTTTTTGCCCCCAACGTCTCCTCCCAGGCAGCGTGGCAATGGTTATGTTTAGGGTTAAGGTTAGGGTTAGCTGCCTGGAAGGCGCCGTTGGAGGCAAAAAACACCATCGAGCATTGCCTACACCCTCCCTTCAACCATCAACAGTGGGTGTTAGCAGCGACACTGGCCCTACTAAATAGAAAAGGTAAAACATTTGATTTTTCTCCTCTTTGCATGTGGACAGCCCATGGAAAATGGGCTAATAATCCACCAGGCCACAGCCAGGTGTGACACCTGCTGCCCCACTGGCATAAAGACCCACAGAAACAACAGTGCCAACATGGCAATTGCCAGCATATTGATGGGGCCAAAGTCAGCAATTGTATCATCTGGAGTAGTTGGTGCTGCTCCATCAGCTTGGATAGCTGGACCACTCACTTGTTGGTGAAGATTTTCACCTGACTGAAAGGTTGTTAACAAGTCTTTTGGGATCCTGGGTGCAATTCTGACTAAATCAGAGTGTGTTATCAGTAGCTGTGTTGGATGATGTTGACACGTGTTACACAGATGGCCTTGACGCCTACATTGACTTGAGCAAGATGCAGTGCTGTATGTTTTAGCATATATTTTAAATTGATTAAGCACATTCCAGTCTCTTTTTATTGCCCAAAATTTAAACAAAGTCCTCAGTAACTCTACAATTTGATCCCTTTGTTGAAATATCAATGCAGTTTATGTTTTTCGAGGATAACGGATTTAAAAATCCCCAAGGACGCACTTCTAGCCATAGGGTAAAGGCCTTTACACACTGGAGATGTTTTGTTATCAATATATATTTTTCAAACTGTTGTTTTTGTCATGAGTACTTTCACACAGAACACGAATATTATGCGGCGATAAAGCACCGTAATTTTTTTTCCGGAACAAGGTTGATTTTTCTGAGCTGTCGCACCGCGAATAAAGACATCAACCACATTGTATTGTTTACCTATGAGGATCATACAGTAATACAACAACAGGAGGCTGTATGGACGGCAAACAGTATTACTACTTTCAACCTTGACGAAGGCCGCATTTACCAGAGACACCGTTCTTACCTTTTGCAATAAAAGCCATAGACATATGCTACACTGCGTAACTGCTTACCAGAGGAAATTAAATTCACTCAGAGTATTTCGATAAAAGGAAACTCGATTTAAAAAGCTTACAGTAGCGGGGAAACAAGACAGGACACCTCTTTTGGTCTTGAGGAGCTGCAGCATTTATTTGTGCTCAAAACGAAGACTCTAGCTACTGTATAGTCACTTGATATCTTTACCGCTAAATGTTAACTCTCCTCTGTTCCGATCACTCTCTCGTCTGCTCACACCGCATCTTCCGACACTCACTCTCTCGCTTCAGCAGCTTCCCTAGAAGGACCTCAAACTGTCCCACCGACGTGGTAGATGAGCTTGCGCGAATATTCAAACCTATTGAAAAACTGTCGCAAAATTGCATCGCTGTTGGTATGAAGTTTTGATGCCAAATATTCGCATGCAATTATTTCCCATTTTTCTGTTTATTCATCAAGCCACCAGTGTATCAAGGCCTTAATTCAATCAATTTCAAATAAGGAGTATTTGTGCTATTATCCTCTACAGTGTTCCAAACTTTAACTCGAAGAAACATTTCCCAAATGTAACACATCATGCTGTTAAAGTCTTCATTTTCAAAGCAGAGAAAAGACATTTGCAACAGAGATAAAAGCAGCACTAATGAGAAGTTCTGCTTTTTTATCTGTATCCCTCATGGAAATATGAACTATTCTTCACTGTGGAATTGCATGCATGTGTTATCTATAAATACCTAATTTTCAGTCTCAAAAGCTAAGTTTAAACAAACAAGTGAGTCTTGACCATCAGGTTTCATAGAGAACATTTGACAGGGAGCATCAAGCTCTATTTTCACAGATATGTAGACTGCATGTGGTTGTTAATCTCTATACCCATTCACCTGACTGTCAGTCTCCAGAATACTATTAAGATAAACACGCATACTGTATATTGATGCTATATGTTCTGATATCACACATTTCACACAATAACCAAAAATAAAACAAAGATAATATGATTCTGTGCAATAATACTAACACTGCAAACTGTTTAAAAGCCAATGTACTTTAATACACTTATCCCTGAACCTTGACCCTAACCTTGACGCTTGTCCATACAGTGTTTCACTGAGGTGTAACCATTAGATCTGCGTTTCTCTGTCCCAAGCTCTGTTTTCAAAATGATAATCATATAGATCTTCCCTTAATAAGCCTTGTATGTTCCCAGCAGGTGAGATCTCAAGCCTGTGAGACTGGCCCCACACAAAAATTCTTTCCATTTGTAGGCCCAGCTTGACCATTCCACAAGTCATTATCTGGGAGAGTCACACAGATAGCATCATGTAGACTGATAGATGGTCCTGGAAATCTTTTTACTGTGAATAGGTTTAAGACTCAATCTGTTGGAGAGCAAGCTGCAGTGGCATTTTTTTTTCCAAACATGCATTGCAAATAAATAAGTGAATATGTGAAACACATCTGCCAACTGGGGGAAACTTGAGCCCTACATTTGCCCCAGCACGATAGAGCATATAGTGACTCTGCACTGGCAAAGTGGATGTTTTGTTGGTTGTAAGCTGATTTTTTTCTTGCCTGCACCCATGTAGTACATTTACTTTTGGTTCAGAAAAAGTGGGAAAGGAAATGGATCAATTTGTAACACTTTTGCAATAAATACTTTAAAAAATAAAGAGTTTTTTGTTCCAATTTTAAAGATAGAGTGACATTCACATTTCAACACTGGGAGTGCTCAGCATCCCTTTGACTTCACTTTTGAAAAGACAAATGGGGTTTGTCTGCTGATCTTAGCTCATATGGATAAACGGAATCTAACGTAGAAACTAGGATAGATGTTTGCTTTAAAAGGTAATATATAAAAGTATATAAAAATCACATTTTCAAAAGCCTGGTTGCTGTATTCTGAACTAGCTGCAAGGGATTAACAGATCAGAACACAAAGATCTACAACACTCAATACGAGATATAAAATAAGGAAAAGTTGCTCATTCCCTGTCAAACAAAACTTAATTTGGAGATAACTCTTGATGACTCAGTCTTGAAAACATGATAAAAGAAAAATCCAACCTGAATGATAGATGATGTGCAAGTTCCTGGCAGCTAATTTGACATCCTGCAGTATGTTGATCATTTGATTGCTAGAGAATGCAATTAGTGGAGAAAAGAAGAAAAAAAACACAGTGTAGAAAGTTTTAAGACTTAAAAAATCCAGCTTTTACTTGTAAATAGACTCTTGGTTTGCAACTGCAAAAGCCTTGCTGGATTTTATAAGGGAAAAGCTAGGTATCATCAGTATGTTAACATTGAGGATCTTTAGTTGGCAAAGGTGAATATATTTTTGCCGGGAACGTATATCTTTAACAGATCAAACCACCAACTATTTCTGCAATCTGTTAAATCTATAACTCTAGTGTGTGGCCCAGGCAACTGTGGCTCTGCTGCATATGTCATAATCATTTTGACAGCATTGTCTAGCCTGTTGATATTTGATTCATCCGCCTCTAAAATCATTCCTTCTGCTCCACAGACCGGTGAACGGAAAATAGATCTTGGATTTACTCAAACCACTAAATATAATCTGTATGCTGTATATTGGTGGGAAGATGTGCCTTCATTGCAGTCATTATTATTGTTGAATAGTACATTTACAGTCAAATATCAGTTAAGTCAGTAATTATATTGTAGGCTATATGTTCCAAAGCATATAGTATACAACATAAAGTACCACCTAAATGCAGAGGGACACAACATAAACACCTTTTTATGTGTTCATGATATTCCAATATTGTGACGGTCTAAGAAAGGTATTCATTTAAATCTATGCAATGTTGAGCTGTTGTTCAAGGTTTCCAATCAGATCAAGGTAGAAGGGGTCTACATTCATCATCAACCTCCTATACACAACATGAGGCTTCAAGAGACACCCACAGTGGTGATTAAACACCTCCCTTACACAGTGGTCTATACATTATAGGCTTCACAGGGGTAGCATTTATTGCATGGCTGTTTACTGGGTTGCATTATTTTGTGCTGAATGTTCCACCCCCTGTATGTCTACCTCCAGTGACAGTACCAACAATGTGAAAGTGCTTGCAAATCATTTCTTTACAGGACAAAATAAAAATAACTGATTGCGTATTGATTACTGCCAACTGAAACAATTAGAGAAAGGCATCTGGACCCTGATCTCTCTGCGATGGGCTTGGAACTCATTGTGACTTGTGGAGATAACAGAACCTTTTTCAAGTGTTTTCAAAGGGCCATACTAATTTTGAATGGAGGATGAGGTCACTGGACGTTTTCTACTCCAGACCCTTATTAAAAGTATGAATGTTGTTCGGCATGCATTGAAGCATGCCTGAACAGAGGAAACCGTCAAAAGTTTTCCACATCACATCAGCAGACAAAGGCAGTCTTGGTCTGGAGAAGTAATTATTTGCACTGAATGGCCACATATCTGAAGGCTCGACAAAGAATGGCCTGAGTGATGCTTATAGCTGGGGTCTCAACGAGACCAACCAGCGTTTTGTTGCAATACACCTCACCTGGATAACAAAAAGCAGTCTTTGACATATTGTCAGCTGTCACTGCATGTGAACGAAGGAAGACTTGTTGCTTACTCAAAGCTCTCAAATATTGCAAATATCAAGGCTGCACACTGAGGAATAGAAGCAAGAAATGGAATTTCAGTCTTCTATTGGTAAGGGACACAACCCAAATCGAATCATTTCATCATTCTTTTTCTTTCAATTCAATTATTTTAACAAAACTGATAAAACAGGAGTACTGGGCGTGGAAGATGGGATGAGGGAAGAAAAGGGGATGGTCTGATTATTGACACAAAAATACATTTAGGTTTTCAATTATTCAGCATAAAACTACACACAAGTGGACAATAGACCCTATTCTATTGATATTGAACCTGAATGCATTTTAGGGGCAAAATCTATTAAGGGGCCTATTTTGTACAGTGCACACACCTTTGAAATTGACATTATTTAACATACTGTAAAGCCTTCAAAGTGAATTAGTGTTTTAATTTGGTGAGTAGTGCACTATACTCACTGTTTATTGTTCCATGTCAAAGAAAATGGCAGAGTGCTAATGGTAGGCCATGTTCCCAGAGTAAGTACTCCACCAACTCAGACACAGATGGACTTGTACTAATGTCAATTAGTACAATTGACAAATTAGCTGGTAACCTACTTCTTTACGGTTTTCAGAAGTTATGTGTAGAAGATGGTCCTCTTCATTAAGGAAATCATTTAACCTTTCAGTGGTCACGTTTTATTTTAATGCAGTCAAAGAAAATAAAATGGGTTGAAAATATGTGGTGGTGGCACAAGGAAAAATACAGTTGAAATCTACAGCTATTACAATGAGGCCTGCTAAGATGCCAGGTTTATTATACTTTCTTGCATTTTGTTGTATGCTAGCTGCTTACACTCAGAGAAAAAGTTAAAGAAATTATGTGTGGAAACCTTTAATATAGCTTCAGGCATTTTAAAGACCCACACTTTCAATAAGCCACATATAAAACAAGTACATGGAAATTTACCAGTTATTTAACAGTTTACAATTGAGCGAAGAAATATTTCGGGGTATCATGGCAAGAATAGAAAATTAAATTTTTCTCAACTGTAGCAATTTTTCATGTTGGTTCCACAGACAACTTAAGAAACAAATATTGTGATTAAACCAATTTTAAGTTGTAGCAAAGAGGCGGGCATATCAAAAGATAAGATTCTGTGTTTTCTTTCCACACAGGGTAGAGCAGCTCAAGTTGTTGTTATGGTTGGACCTTTCTGGAGGCTGCTTAAGCTATTACGTTTAGCTTTGATAAAGGTCATATGATAAAGACTATCAAAAGGAGGAATTCAGTGATTTTCTTTTTTTCAAACACTAATTTCATTCCCTGCCATGGCATAAACATCGCTATGTGGCAGACAACGTAAAAAAGGTGTTCTAAATTCTTTTTCTGTTCAGAGCCAAGTGTTTTAAAAAATAATTTCATTTAAAACAAAAATAAGCATGATATCGCTGTAACAGTCAAATTGCCAAAAAGGCTTGCTTTCCACCAGCTGCTTCCCACCAGCTGTACATATGATCTGCATTCAAACAATGTGGATAACCAGTCATACAACTACAATTTTACAATTTCTTTTAGACAACCTGTATGGCAACTTAAAAGGAACAGGCTGACTTATTGGGACTTCAGCTTATTCACCGTAACCCCCAGAGTTAGACAAGTCGATACATACCCTTCTTCTAAATAGGAACATGTTGGCGTTATTTTGTCACTTATTCGGAGTAGTAAGCTAGTTGGAACCGGTTACCTCCAGGATCTGTGCTAGGCTTAGCTAGCGCTGGGGGCGTCAGACAGAGTTACAACACGCATGGAGATGAGAAGGGTATTTATCGACTTGTCTAACTCTGGGGGTTACTGTGAATAAGCTAAAGTCCCAATAAGTCGGCGTGTAAAACTGCTGTCTTACTCTGATATGTGAAGCAAGACTTTCCATGTGTGAAAAAATAACTACTCATGATGCAGTGAAAGAGTTGGAATTCAAATAACTCTTTGTTACTCATCACAAAATGCATCACATCCACAATGTTCCTCTACCTAGTCTTTACACAATATGGCTAGGGTAACACACACACACACGTTCTAAATTGATCTCAGTGTGATGTTACAGCCTTGAGCTCTAGCTGGGAATACAGGAAATTGACTTGTATCTTTTCATGCTGTATTTGAGAACAAGAGGTTGCTCTGATTCACCTCACTGCATGAGGGAATAGAGTCGATAAAAGGTGGATAAACTGGCTGTAGGACATTTGCACACGCTGCATCTGTCTCTTAATAAATACCAACACTGGAACACACTGTTTGGAGAAAGAATCTGCATGCATGGCTTTTTAACCACACTTTACAGTACAGTACTTTCCTAGCAGTGTACTAGTGACTTTAAAAAGGTAGATACCTCTCATGTAAATATATGGTATATCTGCAATGCACCACAGCTATATACTGCACCAGCAAAAGAAGAGTTACACCATCTAGAAGAGAGGCTTTTCACTAATTCACTTTTGAAAAGAAAAAAACACTTTAGCATACATGCAGTTTCACAACAGTTACAGAACAGCATCACTCTTATTCCTGCAAGTGATTGCATGCCTGCTAAGATATAAAATAATCTGACAGGTTGGCAAACTATGATATAGTATAAAGCAAAGGTCAACATAATCTGTTGTTATCTTCCATTAGACTCTTACAAGGTTTCTTTTTTGACATCTTTTTATCTAGCCTTTCAAACTGCAAGGCTCTGGGTGACAATGGATTTTTAAAAGCTTTGGCCTTGGATCCACACCTTTGAGTGCAGATGGCTCTGGCTGATCCAAATTGCTCTCTGTTCAAAGTCTGATAGGCATTTAAAAAAAAACAGTGTATTGATTTGCCCAGGTTATTTCCTCCACTGTGACACTCTCCCCAGGCTGTTATCCCAGCAGGAAGTTGACCTGCAGCTCAGTGTAAGAGCAGGCAGCATGAGCTGGCTAGAACCACCACGTTACAAGCCATGGTCGCCAACTAAAACAGCAGTAGCGAACAGATCTCACGCACGTGAAAACCCAGCATTCCAAAGTTGCATAATGTCAATAAATACAGTGTGCTGAAAATCGTTAGACAAGAATGATGTCCAACCTGTGTATCTTCAAGAATCCCTGACTGATAATATATCTGCTCTGGCAGTATGGCTTTGGTATACACAAGGGATTCCAACAATGAGTAATGATGCTGTCCCATCTCCCACAGGACATGGACAACACTATTTATGAAGCCTGGAATCTGTCTTGTCTACCATAAGTTTTTTGGGAAAGAAAACAGCTTAGCAATATGGTCATCTTGTTTATTGGCTGGCTTGCAAAGATGGTTACAACTTGGCATGAGTCATTATGCAACACTGTGCATGCTACAAAATACATATGAAGCATAATTTGAGTGGTAAATATCACAGACACCTACACACAACAGTTACATTTACCCTGTGGAGTTTTTAATCACTAGTATTGTTATGGAGCAAAAAAACCAAACATTTCATTGAAAGGTGCTGTAGGTAGGATTGCGAAGATCCAGGACTTAGCCAAAAAATGTGAACATCGACAACTTCTCAGTCCCTCCCCCCTTTCTGCTAAAGCCCAAAACGGTCTCCTAAGCCCCTCCCCCCACAAGGGAGAATGAATGTGTGTGCATGAGCAGTGATTGACACGCAGTTAGACATCCCCCCTGGCCATGATTGGTGCCTCTGAACAGGGAGCTGTGGATTTTTGCAAATCGCACCACAGGCTGAGGCCAGAGGAGCCGGATTTTTCTTTTTTATTATTACCTGCTTCATGTAGTTCTACTCGAACATAGGGTCAGTTTAAGCAAATATGACAGTTTGACAGTTTTATAATTCTTACCTACTACACCTTTAATTGATAATGTTTTTGGAATCAATGATGGATTTTAGGGCTGCAACAACGAATCGATAAAATCGATAAAATTCGATTATTAAAAAAGTTGACAACGAATTTCATTATCGATTCGTTGTGTCGCGCGACACGCCACTCAGTCGCAGAGATAAAAGCAATTGAGTTGAGTGCCGTGCGGAGTGGCGCGGAGCGAAAGAAAAGAAAAAAGAGCAGAGCGGGGGTAGAGGAAATACGGAGAGAGACCGGAGAGACCCTTAACGTTGTTCTGAAACACATGGCGGAGGCAGAGAAATCAGTTCGACCTAAGTCATCCAAGATGTGGGAACATTTCACACTAAATAAATCGAAAACGTGTTAATTGCAAGATAAGCAAAAGCGACACGGCATACATAGCACAGGCGCACCACGGTGATGATTCAGCACCTAAAACGTAAACATGTTGGAGTCCTTGATGAGGAGGAAGGGAGTTCAACAGCAGGGTAATGTCACTACACAATCCTACGTTTGTTCCGTTTTGAAGTGAGGAACGTAACGTCCCTCTTCTGGTGCTGGTGTGGTGTTTACTCGTTATCCAGCTTGACAAGCATGACAAGCTAGCGTTAGCTCGTTAATAACAGTAGTAAAGCAGGAAAGACTAAAGACACGTTTTTATTCACTCGCCTTTTTTGGCCCATTCATTTTTCAATCTATTGTCATGTATATATTCTGTGTTTTGTCCCATATCAGTTATTGTTGACAAATATATTTGTGTGTGTTGTACTTTTTAATTTCATTTTAAAGTTCTTTTATAGCACTTGGTCATAAGCTGTGTTTAAATGTGGTGTACAAATGAACTTAACTTGCACTTACTACAATGATGGTAATAATTTAATGAATAAGCTTCAAGTGAACGTGTGTGTGTGTGTGTGTGTGTGTGTGTGTGTGTGTGTGTGTGTGTGTGTGTGTGTGTGTGTGTGTGTGTGTTGTCTGTATCTGCTTTTTGGGTTACTTACCTTTACACAACTATTAACTAAACAACATGTATGTAATTATGTATTGAGTTGATGTAAATTAATGTTTTTTTGTTTTTTGTTTTTTTATCCGATTCATCGATTAATCGAAAAAATAATCAACAGATTAATCGATTATTAAAATAATCGTTAGTTGCAGCCCTAATGGATTTTTAACTGATAATATCAATTACAAATCTCCATATTATTGAGTGGGCATATACAAATGTATATGTATTATAGTACATATACATTTTATATGCCCACTCAATGTATCCTGTTATAATTACTCAATAAGACACTTGACATTGCTGTTGCCTCTTTATCTGTTTAGTGTATTTTGGAAACTAAAGAGCCTCCACATGTGTCCTCCTGTGCCCTGTGATTGCCTACAACAAAGGAAGACCAAAGAGAAGCATTTACCTGGAGTTTGAGTTTTCAGAATGCTGTGTTGAAATACAGACCCAAATGAACCCTTCATCCACATCTCTTCACAGTAAAGCCGCTGGCCTGACAAAAAATATTTAGCCCTGCCACTCTTTTGATATTGGATGTCACCCTCCATTGCCTGTACCATGGACCAATGTCAAACTCATTTTGCCTGCGGCGATTTTCTTTACCATGAAAAGCGCAATAGCTTTCATGAGATGATGCTGTCTATGAGAAGATTTAAAAAGTAAAGGTAAAGACATGGTTGGCTCAAATGGTACATTCTCTGAAACTAAAACCATTGAGAAGTAAAGTGGCATGTTAACGGACTATAATCACAATATGAATTGCTTTACATACAACCAGACACTTGATGAAAGGCCAAGTAAATGACCTACACAAACATGGAAGGCCCATACAGGTGTTTTCACTTACTTTTTCTGATTAGACCTCTCCACAGAACTGTGGGTGAGCACAGACCAGGCTTGATTGACATCTCCCTTACTTTCTGTTGAGACTGTCTAATTAGGACGAATTATACCTTTAACATTGTTATTGGTAGGGATGTCACGATCAGGTTTTTTTGCCCTCGAGTCCGAGTCCGAGTCATTTGATTTTCTACTGATACCGAGTCCCGATCCGATACTTCTATAATAATTCAACTTTATAATACCTCCAGACCGCAGACATACTCGCACTTTCCGCTTCAAGCTGCTTCCGTGTTCTACTTTGCCGGCATTTAACCAATAGCGTCTCTGCAACAAAGTGATGTCATGCCGCACGCGTTGCTGTTTCTGTGTGAGTTAAAAGGGTCTAACTCTGTGTCACCGCATAACTATAGATGTGTTAAAAATAATGAGAATATATATACATATATATCCGAGTCCTGATCGGGAGGTAACGTCCAATTCCGATCGAGTCTGAAACCACGTGATCGGGCCCGATTTCCGATCACGTGATCGGATCTGGACATCCCTAGTTATTGGTATATTGAGTTTGGTGACCTCACGTAATTCCCAGCACAGCTTCAAAATTCAACCTTTGCAGAAGTCTAATCAGCAAGAATAACTAAAAACCACTGTGTGGGTATGCGGGACTTGTCAAAAATCTATTAAATATGCACTAAAATTAGTCTCATAAGTGTTTAGCCAAAAGTGCTTCCCAATTACCCATTTTCTGTTTGCCTACACTGTTATCATTTCAGCATTACTAGTGCATAAAGCCAAGCTGGCAAGATACGAGGACTGACAGGCAGAAGAAGGAGGGGATTATACACACAGTGACAACCAATTTGGCAAAACAACCACTACCTGGCTGCCACAATATGATATTTCACCAGGGGAAGGCAACTTTACATGAAATGTCAGGGCAAACACTGACTGTGACAGGTTGACCATTGAGGTAATCCATTACTGGGCTCTGATAATGGTGCCACTCATGGAGCCTCCACAATCTTTCTGCGAGTCTCCCTCAACACCCTTGGGGTTTGGGGGTGGCGGGATGTCTGTGAATGATGTGAGTGATGACTGTAAAGATGAATGACTGATAGCGGAGCCAAGCCTGAGCCTCAGGGAGCGCACTGAGAGTTAATACACCATCTCCAAATATGTCTTCCAAGTCCAAGAGCGCAGATCAACCCATCTGCTTCAGTGTTTGTGCCATCAGGTGCAGCACAGTTATAAAGGCCTCTGCAGAGGGATGTGCAAATTGACTGTAATTTCATCGTGCTAATACCTAGTTAAATAAAGATATATAATGAGATGCAGCCTGGCAACACTGTCATCAGAAAATCATAGAGCACTGTTTGGAACAACCATTAAACTTAAACCAATTTATTTTAATAAAATTAAATAAACTGAGAAAGTGGATTTAAATTAGGTCATCTATAGACTATAGCACCAGAATTATGATGTTGCTTCTCTCACCATTATGCGTTCATACAGAGCTTCTCTGTCATTCCAATAGATGAAACAAATCAAGAACGAATTAAGCATGAAGCTTCAAAGTCACCAGTTACATTACTGCAAGAACTGCAGCTTTAGAGGTGGCCAAGCAACAGCTTACAACAGCTATGCCCCACACTGACTTAATTATATGAATGAAATCCAGCTCCCAACTGCGTTCTGTCAAAAATTACATGGGATGACTAATAATATTCTTATACCAAAATTTATGAGGATGCAATGCTTGAAGTCCACACGAGTGTTAACCCCCCTTTATGTGTCATTTAAACATCCACTACTATACAAGACTCAATCACACACAAAAAGGATTCAGTTGCTGTTTGACAAATAAAAGGTCAAACGACAGACAATAATTCATTGGCATGATGCAACTCATTAGGTAAAATGTCAATTATAGCCACAGGTAGCGCTGTCAGCAATAAAGAGGAACATGGATATGTTTGATAATGGATTAATCAACTGAGGCTGAATTCTGTATTTGAGATGACTAAAGAGTTTAAATATATGTTCACATTTTTAAGCTCAGTCTTAAACAGTTGGCTTTGTCTGCATATTCATTATTTTAATTAGGCAATCATTTAATGTGTCAAAACCCCCTGCACCAATGGTATGATGGTATGTGAGCTAGTCGTTTTTTACTCCTTTACAGTACAGGCTCATAGTCTAAAAGTTGTGATACTTTCACTCTTACCTTTAAGTGTATTGGGGAGGCTTTTTACTAAATGGTGCTTTACACCACTATAGCCGACGCTTGGCATTGCGCACGGTGATTTGAGAATATGTGAATTAGTTCTTAATAACTTGCCTGGTTAAATAAAATAAAATGTGAGGCTTGCGTGTAGCTGCTTGGCCATGGAAACATTTGTGTGGCTCCCGTTTGTCTGCTGAACTCTGTAGTGAGTGATGCAACAGATAATAGCCGATTTTTATGCACTACGCGTTTCAGCACTCGTTGGCCCCACTCTGTGAATTTGCGTGGTCTACCACTTCGTGGCTCAGATATTGCTGCTCCTAGTTGCTTCCACTTCACAATAATATCACTTACAGTTGACCAGGCCAGATCTAGTAGACTTTTCAGGAACTGACAGTGTTGAGTTTAAGGTCACTCCGCTCATTAATACACATTGTAAATGTTTGTGGAGATTTCATGTCTATGTGCTGGATTTTATGCACCTGTTAGCAATGGGTGTGGCTGAAATACTTTAGTTAATCAGCGAGATAGCACAGAACGATCAGTTTATAAAATGAGGTATTTTTACATGTTTGCTCCACCTCAATTAGCTTTAATAACATTAAATCCAGCTCAGGCATTAATGCAACCATGATAATAATCAAATGATACATAATTTCACTCAAGGTTTTTTTTCTGCATAACAAGTAGGGTTGGGCATCGTTTGGATTTTAACGATTCTTATATCGATTCTGCTTATCGATTCCGGTTCTTAACAATTCTCAATTCTGATTCTTTGAGGGGCGGGGTGAAAACAGATCAAATGCTTAAATTATTTTTAAAAACTTTTACACAATTCACTTCATAGAGTTTATGGAACCTGTAAATTAATTTCTTACAGTCTAATTTGGTTGCTTTAATTAAATAATGTGTTTCAATAATCTGTTCATTCTTTTTTATTCACTGTACTGTAACCCGCCGAAATGACACAGGATTCAACATACGTTGGGTCATTTACAATCAGCCAGTTGCCCGAAAAACATTTCATTTAGATAATTTTCCAGACATTGCTTCAGGAGCGACATTACTACATCTGCCCTTCTCTCTGAGACTTCGCTCCCCTCGGCCTGTGTCTCTCAGCATGCTGCATGCAGACAGATACGGGCAGGCTTGTTAACTTCATACATGAAATGGCGGCCAATATAAACAACATACGAATTAAAACGCAAAAGAACATTCATTGCGTCTTGGAAAAAACATACAACTGGGTTAACAATGGTGTGTGCATTCTGTGTGTGTGTGTGTAGCAAGTGTGTGCGAGTGGGAGCGAGACAGAGCGCTCACAGCTGTTGGCGATTGGAGCGGAGTAGAAAACTTGCGGTCCATGGCGCACGGCTGACTCACGTGCTCCTAACTCTTATTCATCTTGCCCGTACTGCCTGAACAAAACAAAATGTATCGCTTTGCACAGCGTCGTCCAGTCCAAAACGAGTGCCAGGTGTAGTTGTTGTGTAGTTGGAACTAGGGCTGAACGATTAATTGCATTTGCGATAATATCGCGATATGTTAAAACACGATTTCCTAATCGCAAAGGCTGCGATTTGGTCACATGACTCGCGAGAGCAAATCAGTCTGCACTCCGCAGAGAATGCATCAACTTAGCACGCTAACGCTACACTGTACCTTGAGCTGATTTCTGTCATTCAAACAACTTTGAGTTGTAGTTTAAAACTTTTACAGCCATTTTAATAAAATGAAGGGTTTTATTCTGGTTCGAGTCCATACATGCAGTTAATGGATACAGACACGCAGAACTGAAGGCTCGGTTGGCAACTATTAGCTAGCTCTGATTAGCTCTGATCGGGGAGCTTTCACAGCAGTGCGGCCGCGGTGTTTCAACGGTTTTATTAGTACAGTTAATCCCACGGCAAGAATGCCAGCAACTAGCTAACGTAACGATAGCCTCTCTGAGCAAGTGCACACGGCAGCACGCAACTTCACGAGGGGGAGGGGCTGGAGGCAGCTCCTCTCTGTGCACTGTAAAAAAAAAATACACTGTTGTGTGTGTGTGTGTGTGTGTGTGTGTGTGTGTGTGTGTGTGTGTGTGTGTGTGTGTGTGTGTGTGTATGTGTGTGTGTATACTATATTTTTACTTTTTCAACTGTCTAGTGTGTAATTGTGTGTTGTTCAAACTATAAAATGATTTATTGTTTGTCTTTGTTGAATAATACAGAAGACAAAGCTTAAAAAAATAATCGAATCGCAATCGCAATATTTGGGAAAAAAATCGCAATTAGATTATTTTCAAAAATCGTTCAGCCCTAGTTGGAACCGATAAGCAGAACCAAATTCTTTTTTTTACAGGTACCCGGTGTCGGCCTTTTGGAATCGGTTGTAATTTGAAACTGGGTTTCAGTTCCCAACCCCTAGTAAAGTACTTTTACTTGATGTACATGTTGTTGATAATACTGATGTACTGTTTCTTAAAAATTATTCTGAATGCAGGACTTTTACTTGTATTTAACACTGTAGTATTGCTACTTTTACTCAGTTCAAAATCTGAATACTTCTTCCACCACTGAGTTTTTAGTATTTTTAAAATTTCCCTGATCTCATATACAAGTAGTAATTATTTATCAAGCATTCATCACAGAGAAATGTAATACTAATACCATAAGAACATTAATAAAATGAGGGAGTAAAATATTACATATTACAACCAATAATCTCTGATGCTGCCTTGGGCTTACTTAACAAGCAAAATATGCATTTTTCTTTGTGAAGCCAATTGCTTATGCAAAAAGAGACCTTACAAATCCATACACAACAAGGCTGAGAAAAGTCAAACATGGTTTAACTTATCGGTGATTTAAATGCATTCACAATTCACCGTCAACAAGCATCCACAATTTATTGTTTCACTAACACTCTTCGACGGAGTCACAGCTGATTATCAAGCTACAGTATGTCCTCTCATTATTAAAGGAAGTACTAAAACATTGAGGGAATATACTGACATGAATAAATACACATTTAATTGTTCTTCACCTCAGGCGTGCTGTTGAATGAGACCATTACAAGGATACAATCAGAGCCTCCTGCACTGCCCACAGGCAGGTAGACTAGTTGCAGCCCGTCAATCCATTTGCTCCTAGTGTATGAACAAGTCAATTTCCTTCTCTACAGAGCAAGTTGAGCTGTCAAGATGCTCTTCAAACAATGATCTACATGCCAGCACTATGGGAGGGCACACACATGCAGATGCTCCTCCCTTTCCATTTAACAAGCTTCCCTCAGTCTGTGGATATACCGGTGAATATTTTAACACATTTGAGTAAGCAGGCTGCAAGTGCCTTGACTGACAATAAAAAAAGGGCGAAGGGAGAGACGAGAGAGTCACAGAAAGAGAACGTGTTCGAGTTGAAATGCAAAGTTGCCCACCACTGTGGTATGTGTCATCAGTATTCTGGGTCACTCTGAGATACTCATTTATTTATTTTATTCTATCTCTCACTTCCCGTTCACAAGGTCTGGTTGCTTTTCATATCACTCTGTGTGATGGAATTTACCCATTGTTCCCCCCTGGAGATTTAACTCCATGAAATGACAATTTGAAATAAACTGTGAAAAAAGCGATTCAAAATTCAACCCAAGCACTAGGGAGGGAAGGCAGAGCGGTGGTGGTGAGTGAGACAGAGGGGAGGGGACAGGTGTTGGGAAGGGGGTTCCAAGATGTCTTCTGATGTGTCTTGTGCAAGGGAAGAAGTAGAGAGTGTTCAACATTCTGGACTGAGTCGCCAAGCAGATCCTCTTTATTCCCTGAGCAAAACAGCCATCTTGGAAAAAAAAAAAGTGTTAAATTAACTGCACATATTCTGCTACGGGCGATTGGATGAACCAGCAACCAATACATTGTAAAGTGCCACAGGAAGCTTGGGTGAGGAAGGTTAATGAACCCACCTTTCCCATCATCCCAGTGGGCGTTTTTAATGGGAGAAAAATTAATTACTTGTGACAAATACATCGGTGCTTGGACTGCCATTTCTGCCAGGCGGCCTGTGAACAAAAACATTTTTCCAATGCGGTTATATTAGCCATGGACTTGCCTAATCAGTGTCCTATGCAGAAACTCAACACAAAAAACACCAAAGCTACATCCCTAGACTCACTGCCAAAACACGACAGCCCATAAAAAATGCAAAGTTCACAAGCTCGGACACTGATGGAAAGCTGTTTCCAGAATAAAACACTGTACACTCGCTGCCTTTATGTCTCTGAGGGAACGCCCATGCTAAATGACAGACATTCGTCCTTTTGAGGTCACAGCTCCACCGTCTTCCATCCCCGGTATCCTTACATAGGGAGAACTGAAGGGTTTTTTTGGGGGTTTTTTTTAAATGCAGTGCAGCAAGATGCTCGAAAATGGTAATGAATTATTTGCTCCCAACTCTCCCACAAGCATTGCCATGATTAAAATGACATGTTTTAGTATCCCCCTTTGGCAGCATATTGACCCCATTAATCACGCCGTTAAACGCCGTTTCTTTTTCCGGATTGGTCCGTTTAATGAACTGTTCGTCAGGTTCATGTGTTGGAGAGTGTCAGGGTCTGAACCAGAATTATTAAGCTTATAAAGAATATGGAGTTTTAATAATTAAGATCATGCTGGCTTGTGATTGCGTTCATTGTTCTTAACAGACACCATAGAGACATGATATTGCATATAAATGATGCATTAGCTGTATGACTAAATAAACATAAAACCTCCTGACACCCAAGGAAACAGCTATAAACTATGTGGAGTGCTGCCTATAAAATAAGGCAAACTGTCTCTATTCTCTTTGATGATCAGCCCACTGACTATCAATACACTTCTGCTTCAGTATATGCACAAGGCCAAGCTCACCTCCTTTGAGCTGGCCAAAAAGAAGGGTCCCTGAAGGAGAGCATTAATCCTTACACGTGATTCATACCTTTGTATAATCCTCCAAGAGAAAAACTGAAAGAGAGGGAGAGATATAACCCAAGAAAGAAAGGTAAAGAATGTGGATGTAAAATCAAAATAAAGCAGAAGAGGTAATTTACCAAGGCTTTAGACACTACTGTCATTGAAAGCACTGAAGTATAGCCACAGCAAGATAATTAAATGGCTATCCATTTCCTCTAATAGTCGTATTTGGTGGAGGAATGACAAATTAGAATCCAATGATGTTGTACTTATTATAGCTGGATGCTAGCCTTTTAATTTCTGTGCTGTGCCACCCTGAACTCACAGACAAACTACTCAGAACAGCACAGCAATGAATTATTTATTATGTGATACTTGACATCTTAAGTTGAAACTTCCACAAGAAAAACTTTGAAAATGTCAATTGATTTTAAGCCTCAATTCTTGTGTTGTGTTTGGTTAAGCAAACACAAAACACCCATTCTGATATTAATAATACAAATTTATAAAATATACACATATGAACACGAAAATCATTTGTCTATTGTTTTAACAATGCCTAGTTATAGCTGTAGACCTGTCTAACTACACAATAATCTGTGGAGGAAAACTGCCACCTGTGAAAACATTATTAAATGTCCAAAGACAGCAACTGAAAACATTTTTCAGCTTCCAAACTTGAGCATGAACACAACTATCTGGTTGTTGGAATCATCATGCAAATGGTGTGTCACAATATACTAGGGCTGCAACAACAAATTGATAAAATCGATAAAATTCGATTATTAAAAAAGTTGGCAACGAATTTCATTATCGATTCGTTGTATCGCGCGACACGCCACTCAGTCGCAGAGATAAAAGCAATTGAGTTGAGTGCCGTGCGGAGTGGCGTGGCGCGGAGCGAAAGAAAAGAAAAAAGAGCAGAGCGGGGGTAGAGGAAATACGGAGAGAGACCGGAGAGACCCTTAACGTTGTTCTGAAACACATGGCGGAGGCAGAGAAATCAGTTCGACCTAAGTCATCCAAGATGTGGGAGCATTTCACACTAAATAAATCGAAAACGTGTTAATTGCAAGATAAGAAAAAGCGACACGGCATGGCACAGGCGCACTACGGTGATGATTCAGCACCTAAAACGTAAACATGTTGGAGTCCTTGATGAGGAGGAAGGGAGTTCAACAGCAGGGTAATGTCACTACACAATCCTACGTTTGTTGCGTTTTGAAGTGAGGAACGTAATGTCCCTCTTCTGGTGCTGGTGTGGTGTTTACTCGTTATCCAGCTTGACAAGCATGACAAGCTAGCGTTAGCTCGTTAATAACAGTAGTGAAGCAGGAAAGACTAAAGACACGTTTTTATTCACTCGCCTTTTTTGGCCCATTAATATTTCAATCTATTGTCATGTATATATTCTGTGCTTTGTCCCATATCAGTTATTGTTGACAAATATATTTGTGTGTGTTGTACTTTTTCATTTCATTTTAAAGTTCTTTTATAGCACTTGGTCATCTTAAGCTGTGTTTAAATGTGGTGTACAAATGAACTTAACTTGCACTTACTACAATGATGGTAATAATGAATAAGCTTCAAGTGAACGTGTGTGTGTGTGTGTGTGTGTGTGTGTGTGTGTGTGTGTGTGTGTGTGTGTGTGTGTGGTCTGTATCTGCTCTTTGGGTTACTTACCTTTACACAACTATTAACTAAAACAAGTATGTATGTAAGTATGTATTGAGTTGATTTGATTAGTTTTTTTATCTGATTCATGGAAAAAATAATCAACAGATTAATCGATTATTAAAATAATCGTTAGTTGCAGCCCTACAATATACTATAAAAAAAGCATTTGGCATCAGTGTTTATAGCTGTATGGAAAGCAACCTCGATATCCAATCCATTTTTAAATATCGAGGTGCTGACCCTAAATAAAGATAGTAGGTACTGTTATATAGAAAACAGTGCACAGTGTATCAAACAAACTATCAGAAAATGCATTCGATTGTACAATTTAATCAATCTACTTTGTCTAGGTGTCCTGTTGGGAATCACACTTAATTGACACTATTCATGCATGAATACTAAATAAGCAGTGGCATAGATTGCCTTTAAAGCTCTCTTCATGCATAATTATGGAAACAGACACAGATGCTCTGGGTGATATGATGGCATCAGAAGGCTCACTTAATTTAATGCAGGCACATCATTTGTCCTATGGGAGCTTCATCCTAATATGGGAGCTTATTGCAGATTTAGTTAGATACTCATTTCAGTCATAACTCACATAAAAGGACACCAGAATTGCTACAGCATAAAGTGTTTAGGCAATTTACGAAAGTTCTGAGTTGTATATTAAATGTGTTCCCAGAAGGATGGAGGACATGACCTGCCTGACAGGAACGTAAAGACTGACATGTTTTTATTTTGTTATTGTATATATAAGCTTGCTTTTCCTATAGCCATTTCTAAATAAAAAA
The DNA here is from genome assembly GCF_008315115.2 of Sander lucioperca. Classification (NCBI taxonomy): domain Eukaryota; kingdom Metazoa; phylum Chordata; class Actinopteri; order Perciformes; family Percidae; genus Sander; species Sander lucioperca. Next base: position 22,958,705 of record NC_050189.1, read on the forward strand.
AAAAAAACAGGTTTATGAACTTTGTCAGTAAAGAAGAATGTGCACACTCACAGTTTAACATACAATGAGTATTTAGTTTAAATCCTCAGTATATTTTTAAAAAAAGTCTAAAAATCAGTTAAAAAGGCAACTACACTTTTTATAAAGTATATTTTTTGACCTACAAATGTGGATATTTTATTTTGGAGCAAATCCACATATATGATATTTTGAAAAAGAGGTGCCAGACATACAGCTGTATTTTCCTCTAAGATATGATAATGACTTTCTATCCAGTTGGTCATTTGTTGCCTTAAATTGCTCCCAAGACAAGGCCATTTGGTTCACTCACGTATGATCTACTTGAAATGGTTTATTGTCAAAGGTTCGGGAGACTTGTCTTGGTTAGCCTCTCTACATGGAAGGAGAATACCACAACTGTCCATAATATCAGATATAAATGAATAGCTGCAGTTCTGAATTGAAATTGCTCTTGGTAAGCTTCGGGGTCATTACTTTAAGTTAGATTGTAGAAAGGGAATTCTGACTGAAACTCATATCTCAAGAGACAATGTAAGGTCATGGCAGTAACATGGGAAGGGCAGTGTGTTGTAGGACCATGGATCATGTGTTGAAGGAGCACCATTTGTAACGTTGACTGATTTACAACACAACTTACTGTATGTTTTGATGACAGAGTGGACCGGCAGGTTGCCTGAAAATAAAAAAAAAGTAATGCTTCCAATTGGACAACATTTAAAACAAACAGGATGTCCGGCAGTGAAAAATAAAACAAACAAAAGACTGGGCAAAAACTGGGAGTCTGTCACATGTTGTATCTTTGCTATTCTTTCGTGATTTGACAATACATCTAGGGACTACAGTATGACATCTACTCTAAGACAAGGAAACAAACAAAAACATCTGTCACCACAGCACAGACAAGGATCCCAAAAGTTCACTTGCCAATATCAAAATAATGAGGATGCATCAAAAAGAGAGATGAAGGGAAAAGGAAGCCCCAAAAACCTTTATGAGAAAGACATCATATCCAAACTGTCTAATAAGCAGCCAGCTAGTGTTCATATTTTATTGGCACTGTCAAACATGATCATTGTGACCGGACAACGAAAACAGGAACGCTGCGAGTGTGAATCAGGGAGCTGGTGACAAAGGCTATGCTTGTTAAATACAATGGCCTGACTGAAATACAGATAGGCTGAGGGTAAAATGTTGTTTGTGAGTAGCAAAATGAGCCCTTGATGTGTTCTTTTAACTCCTAATGTAGCCTCCTCTGATTTTGCATTAAACATAGTTATGTCAGTGTTTTAAACGGTTTTCTAATGTGAAAAAAATGACTTAATGATGATTAATGATTAAAAGATCCCCATCTTAGATGATCCCCATCTTTAAGCAAAAGTTGCATCATTGTTTTGACCTAGAATCTTACTGTATTCATAATGGATTGATACCTGACTAACTGAAGGCTTGATTTACAAGTTGGTAGCTTAGGATGAATAACCTACCAAATGTAATAGAATATTGTTAAGGAAACTAAAACAGCCAAATCACTACTCAGAAGACACTGTACTGCTGAACACAAATACAAATATCTTTTACTACCTTTTTCTAAATTTGTAGAACACAGAAACGTAAGGATTGGAACACCATTGTCCATTTCAGTAGACTGTGTTATATAAACATCAACCATAGTTGCAAAAATCATGCTGATATCGCTTCTTAATGAACAGAAAATGCATTTCCATTGTCTCTGCAGCACCACATATTTGTAATCATCTTTTATTTAAATTAGCATTCAGTATTATTGACTTATATTTGTTATGTATATTTAACTTATCTATAAACAGTATACAACTGCAACTCCCAACAATGAATCACCTTGCAAATGGCTTGCTAGTTACAAAAATGTATAGCCTCCTTTCGGAATACAGTATTTCATTAAGAATAACAGCCATTAAGTCTGACATTTCCACATAAGCATACCCTCAGCATAAAAATCAACTATATTACAAACTGGCTTTTTCTCCCTCTCCATCTGTGTGACAGTTCAATTTCCTGTGCAAAGCTTTCATTTGGAGCATCCTCTCTATACTGTATCTGGAATTTAGATCTTACAAGGTCATCCAAGCATACAGAAGTAAGGGCCATTGTGCAGATATTCATCTGCAATGTGATTTCTTATTTTACCCATGTGCCAGTGCAAGCCCAGAGCAGAACAAAGCTTATTTGCAGGGGGGTCACTTATCTGTATTCTCTTAAAAACAGCCAGTGGGCATTTAGTTTTGACAAAAAAAGATGGCGACTGCGAGTAGTGGGAATAACGTTACAGGACTTGCCTCTGCCCCTGTTTGCGCAGTATTTGCGGTCTAGTCCTGACGATGAAGGTGAGCCAGCCAACATGGATGAAGCTGTGTGCATGATTTTATTCAACTGCCAGTCTGCCACCACCCACGAACATCATCTCCATTCAGCCCACTGATGTGTTGGTTTCCACCACGGGAACAAGTGTCATTGGATCCTCCAGCAAGAATCTCTGGAAGAAGGGCGCATATTTCCTATTCATGTATTCTATAATCGGCAAGACTTGTCTTAGTCAACTAATTGCATATTAGACACACAAGGTTCAACCCATTACCTTATTTTGCATCTTTGTTTCCCTCACTTATGTGTTCTTCTTGCGTCTTAAGGCCCTGACACCCCAAGGCGACCGTCTGCCCTCAGTCCTAGTTGGGTCGACAGTGAGCGACCGTTGCCCTGGTTTGTGCGGTGTGTCCCGCACCGTCGCCATGCGTCGGCCAAACAGCCAATTCATCTGATTGGCTGGTCAGCTTGAAAACGAGAGTGAGGAAAACAACTGTGAGAGGCACACAGGGCTCCTTTCATTTTTCATTTTTCTGCGGCGCAGAACGTATGTGGCACTTGGCCCTCGGCTGTTGTCTCTGCGGTGTGTTCCAGTGCGAATTTTTGCCCAAGACAAAGACGACGTGAGGCGACGCCACAGTCGGCCTTCGTTGCCAATAGTTCCTGGCCGTCGGCTCGGTTTGTCAGGGCGTTTAGCTCTGCCCTCGTAAGACGCAAGGGAGAGATGCGAGGACAGAGGAAACCTCAGTTGGGAATGGGACATCCTTATTCACTCGAGTGACACTTTTAACCCACACATCTGAACCCACAGCATTGTAGGCTAGACAATTTCATACATGCTACAATGACTTCTATCACCAGCAGCTCAGCTTTTACATTTGTTTTTTTACACAAATACCACCATACACCTATGTATACCCCGGTGAAATGTCAGGAAGATATGAAAAAAATGTATACCGCCCAAGCCTACCAGTTTTGAGATGTAAAAACATATAGGTCAAATATTGCACAAAAGCAACACATCAAACACAAACTCTGTAGAGTTACATCAACTAAAGAAGCTGGAAAACACATCGCTGTGCATCACACACACACACACACACACACACACACACACACACACACACACATACAGAAACAGAACTAGTGTTTTATTGATTAAAGAATGCGCTTAAAGTAATTGCCTAAGGTCAATCTAGCCAGATAAACTGTTTTCTTGCTTCATTAAAGTAAACCACAACTTCTCCCTCAGTCATTAAATGTGAGTTATTGACTCCCAGTCCCATGACATTTTGATACAAAAGAAAGGTCCCACAGATCTTAGATAAACTGATTGTGTTTGCTGCCCTTTGTCTTGTAAAAAATGCCCTTATCGGACTTAGTCACATTTGGTTTTGCCACTGAGTGTCTATAAATGCATTTATTTTCAAAAAGGATGGATGGATATGACTTACAGCTTGATATATATCCTTTAGACCTGTTATGAATAGCAGGTGCACAGGTATTTGTTTATGTTTTGTGTTGTATAAGTAATAGCCTACTAGTGAAAAATAATTTGTCTTTGATTACTTCAAACTAAACTACCATTTAATTTAGATTTACACATCCCCAAAAAATTAATAGAGCAGTAACAGGCATGGTTTTCACCACTGTGATGGATTACCAAACTCAAGCAAGTTTCAAGTTAAGCAAGTTGATTTTCATGGGTTACAAAAAGGAAAGGAAATCAATGGTTGCCCTGAAGGTAAGAGAACTACATTCACTAATTTAAACCACTATGATATGCCAGGAGAAATTGTCAGCAATAATATAAAGGATATGTTATTTGTAGTTAAATTGGTTTATAAATACCAGGACATGACAATCATGGGGACTGGGTGGCGCAGGTCTGTTAAAATGATAACAGAGGCAAGGGTAAGGATAAAATAATACATCTGCACATTGTCTACATAAATTAAACATTCAGCATTGCATAGGCCACATATCTCAATCAAAGTTTTGTTCCTATTTATCCAATAGCTGAATAAATTCGTCAAATGGTGCCATATATGGACCACAGCACTCTCCCATCATATAACCACTGTAAGGCTTTTTACAGCCAGGGCCCGTTTACGGTGTAAGTGGTAATACCAATGTTGTCACAAGTTTATTACGGTGGGAGCATTTCCTCACCGCGGCATCCCTATCCTCTCCGCATCAGCTCAGGACACTGTGACGTGAACACAAATAAGGCTGAAGAAGTGTGTCCCTTAGTATCAGAACATGGGGCCTTGTCTCAACTACTGCCTGAGAGAATATTTAATGAAAGATAATACAAGATGAGGATATTTTCGGTTGTTGACTGTCCTATTACACATTAAATATTGGCATCAATCATGCGTTTGAAATACATTAAGTTGTGGTCTTGATTTATTTTATTTATTTATTTTATCCTGTTGTGTAAGTAATTTGAGTATCTTGAAGGCACACCCCAATATTCTGGTTCCTGCAAGTTTGTTTTTTATTTAGTAGTTAATTTTCTATATTTAAACTTTTTTTTTTATTTAAGATACTTTATTGGGGCGGCCTCTAGCTCACCCAGTAAGAGCGTTCGCCCCATGTTGGCTGAGTCCTGCAGTGGCGCGGGTTCGAATCCGACCTGGTGCCTTTTGCTGCGTGTCATCCCCCATCTCTCTCCCCCTTTCATGCCTATCCACTGTCTCTATGTAATAAAGGAAAAAGCCCCCAAAAATAATCTTAAAAAAATAAATAATTGTTCTATTTCAGTTTTACTACCCCTTTGCTACAACTGTATTTTACAGAATGCTTGATAGATGAGGCTTGCAAGCCCCATAAGGAGGATTACATTGTTTGTTCCGACCTTGCTTTGACTCAATAAAAAAGAGAATTTCAAAAAAATCAATATTGGCATATTGTCTTGCAAAACGGTTTTTTTTTTTTTTACATATTTTTTTTACATATAATAATTCTCAAATATGGAAAGTCACAGTCCTAGGAAGCAATTATACACTGTTGAATCATTTAAACTTGTATTTGCTGTGGTGATATGTAGAAAGTTAATGTGACCACAATGTGTTACTCAGTTTTTAAACCATTAATTGGTCTGGGGAAAAAAATCACGAGCCAGAAAATAAAATGTTTGCTGAAATAGGAAGCACACATTTTATTTCTGGCAAATAATTTAGTGAAGCCATTAAATGAATGTACATCAGTGCTAATTCAGTTAAGTTGTTTTGTCACAGAGCCACCAAAAGTTACAGCCACTAAAATCTTTCAAATATTAGGCTATGTTCCCACTTGGCGTCTTTTCTTTAAGCTGCCAGCGTCTGTTTTACATTATAATCCTGGAGTAAACAGTGTTTTCAAGTCCTAAGCGCTTTTTAAAACGCCACCGCCGACTTCTTTTTTGCAGCTCGGAGCGTCTTTTTGAAGTTGAAAAAAGTTAAAACTTTTCTGAAAAAGATGCCAAGTGTGAACATAGCCTTATAATTTATAATAATTAGGTATGTAATTATGATTAGGTATGTAATTATACTTCACGGAAAGACTAGTTACTAGGCTTACAGTGCACAGTATAATTCATTCTCATGAGAGTCCCCTTTGCGTCCCTTATTTCTCTTAATATTCTGTGGAACTTTAACTGTAGTTTTTGGCAGTCAGCAACTGCTGATTCAACATGCTAACCAATGTTAGTTAGCCAACATACAATATATTGGGCACACTGGCAATGCTGAATATAACTAGAACCTACAGTATGCACACAGATCTCTGTTATCACTCTCAGGAAACTCACAACTCAGCTAATGCTAGTTTCTCTGTAACTTTAACATTGGATTCAGCTGCTACAGTGGCAAAGTAGGCCTGAATCTTTCAGGCTAAAAAGTATTGTGTTAGTGTCAAGGCTAAAAGCTTACAACAGAAAATACACGGAAAGCAGGTTATAATGTTAAGATGTGTTAGATTACTAAAGAACTTCTCTCCGCACTGGAATATCTGTACCGAAATCTGTCGTCTCTCTGTTGGCTTACATTAAAAAGCTGCATGGCTTGTCAGTATCTCATTCAAATACAGATATGAATATTTATTACTGACCCAGACATTATCAGTGTATCTAAAATAAACAGCGTACTGTAAAGGGGGGACTTTTCTAAGTCTATGTGCACATGGGCCCTTCAAAACAAATAAGGAAAGTGTAACATCTGAATGTTAACTAGATGTTAATATAGAGCATGATTCCATTACCAACTTAAATAAATGCTACCTTTTCCCAAACAGAGTAAAACATGGCACCCATATGAATACTTGCAAATTGAAATAACAAAATCTACTTTTCTTGATTGTTTTTTTTCTGACTTTACATAATGCATTGTCATATTTCTACTCAAATAAAATTCACAACAAACCTGCCTGGAATTTACAACATTTGTCTTACGATGTTTCAAAGAGCCATTGACTGAAATTAAGCCAATTAAGAATGTACAAGGAGAGCTAGGCAATTCATGATTTAGATGCTTTGTTCAAAGACTGAAATCAAACTACTTAAGCATTCCACCATACCCCAGACTCTCACAAACAGTAATGTGTAGCATGCAATTGCAGCTTTAAACCAAAATGTCTACTCCTGTGGCAGCAGTGAAAACCAAGCCTGTTTGCACAGTGTAATAAAATGCAATTTGAGCTCAATTCAATTATGCCTTGAAAATGAGAATGGTCATATTAAAAATAATATTCTCACATGGATTCAAATGTCAACTGGTTTGACAGCAGGTTGTTCAATGTTTCTGTTTTAGGAGATTGAATGCAACTTGAGCATTTTAGTTTCCAGAGAGCATCTCTGCTTCTCCAACAAATCCAGACTCAACCCAGCTGCTCAGTGACCCTATTAGAAAACATGGCACATTACAACTTCATCACTTACATCTAACTGTGTTCCGCTACGTGCTAGCCTCCATGACATAACCCGGTGTTGGTATTAGCATCCAGCCATATCCGGCCCCTGTGATGAAAGCAGATGTGTACACATTAGTGAGAGCATCCCTTTAGGAGATCTCATTAAATTGCTGGATCACAGCAGTGTCCAATCAACAGTATCCACAGAGAATCCAGAGGAATATAGTTTTATTATCTCAGCGGGGGCTCCATATAGAGCACATATGTTTATTTGCATATATATTTGTGTTTTGTTTTACACTCTAAATGTTTCCATGCCTGTTGAAACACATGCCTATCACGATAGAAAGCCCTGAGACCCTCGTGGGTCTCAATAGCATATTTCAAAGGAACACTGATTACAATCAAGCAAGGTCAAGAGAATAATGGATCAGTGAGCTCATTAGAACCACACACAGGGACCTTGTCAACTGACATCAAGAAACTGTACACTTTCTTCTTTTACTTATCCCAAATAGTAATCAAAAAGGAAACTATCTGCAGTTTGGACATAGGTTTTAAGATGCTGGTGGTGCATCTGGGACCAGCGCACCTACCCTGCCGTGACACTATCGCTAGAGTCAATCTACAATATGCTGATTCTATCATAATAAAGAAAATTGGCTCAATCCCCGGAGAGAGGGGCCCTAATAGAAAATAATTCTGCCCTTGAAACACTCTGGGCCTGGCTTTGATTAGATGATGCTATCTTTGTTTAGACTTGAGCATCTGGGGCAGGACCATGTGTTCATATATTTAATTAAAATACCATTGCCTGCACTGACAAAGGGTACTTATCTCATCAAAGTGTTCACCCTGGATTTTTTCTCTTAATTCAAAAGATTATCTTTGTTGATTGGCAAGTGAGGTGGGATGGATGGGGGCAATGGTATGGAATCTATTTGCTTGTCAGAATACTGGCTCATCTGCTGTCCACCTTGACTGCAAGCCAGACATCATCACTGCATGCCATCTGGCTCAGAGACACACAACTATTTTACCTTTATCGCCACATTTTTATCATTCATCTGACTGTACGCTTTTAGAGTACAATACAAACTGTAGGAGACAAAGGGCCAAAAACATAGTACTGTCAATGCATTTCTAGGTGGGGCGGAAACTATTGATTATTGTATTATCGGGTTGTTATTTTCTCCATTATCTCATTAATCGATTGGTCAATTGATCTATGAAAACTCAGATATTGAGATAATGCCTGTTATATTTCCCAAAGCCCAAGATAATGTATTCAAATGTCTTGCTTTATCTGACCAACAGTCCAAACTCAAAGAAAAGCATAAAATCCTCACATTTGAGAAACTAGATGCAGGGGATATTTTCTTTGACAAATGACTAAAATGAATAATGGATTATTAAAATAGCTGCACTTGGGCGCCGGGATAGCTCAGTTGGTAGAGCGGGCGCCCATATATAGAGGTTTACTCCGCGATGCAGTGGGCCCGGGTTTGAATTAAAGAAAGACAGACTTTAAAAAGGAAAATGGCAAATGATTGGGACTTTAGCTTATTCACCGTATCCCCCAGAGTTAGATAAGTCCAAACATACCCTTCTCATCTCCGTGCGTGTCGTAACTCTGTCTGACGCCAACATGTTCCTATTTACATGTTGTGATTTGTATAGTCACAGCGTGTACAAATAACAAGGTCACATGAGACACAGCCATCTTCTAACCGTATACAAACTGGGAACTATTCTCAGAAAGGCGAAGCACTGCTACTCTCTGCTCCTCACCACGGGGCTTCTCAGGTGCTGCAAGCAAATCACTCCGCCCAAGTAGCAGAGCTTCGCCTTTCTGAGAATAGTTCCCAGTTCGTATAAGGTTGCATGTTGTTGCAACATCTCAACTCATGTCCAGACTGACTGTAAACAAGACTAGAGCTAAACTGACATAAGAGCTTTCAGACCGCTGAGACCATACCAAGAATTAGATAACAGGTTCTGCAACATCATGCTGCAGTAGTCTTTTCAGTTATGTATACAGTAGCACACTCCATCCTGTGACCTGCAGTAACAGACAAAAATTCCCTGGACAGCCATTACTGCTTTCATGTGTAGCATGCTCCTTCTCCTGTGGCCTATGCCTTGAAAATTATCCTCCAAATTAACTCACAGAGGATCATTGTGAACGTCACGTAACCTGTTTGCCTGTGGCACGAGGGGCCTGTTTGCTTCTCCCACGTGAGTAAGTGTGATACTGTCAGGCATTAAAGGGGTAGGGGTTTTGCTGCTTATCCCTTCTGTCATAAAACAAGGCTATGATGGGACACGGTGAAGTGTATTTATGACGGAGCAAACGTGACAAGGGAAACAGAGGGAGTTTAAGATACAAAGCAATGCATGAGGGGCATGCAAAGAATTTGTAAGGATTACATACATGTGATTTATGTAAACACACAACTACACGAGATAGACAAAAATAACAGCCACTTCATGAAACAAACAACAGATGTTGACAGTAACAACAGTATTTGCCAACCCCTGTTCATATTTTGAGAGTGATTAGTTGATCTTCAGAAAGCTATGCAGCAAAAACATTTACTATCATTTGAGTGATGGTTTAAAGCAAAAATGCCACACAAAAAAAATCAATTCATTTCAGCTTCTTAAATGTGGATATGGTCTGCTGGTCAGACAAAATAAAGATGTCAGCTTGGAAATTGTGGTGGACAATTTTCACTATTTTCTGACATCTTACAGACCAACATGATCAATGAAAAACAATAATTATTAAAAAAAAAAGGAAATAATGCAGCCCCAATCATTTCAAATGAGTAGTGCTGGTTAGATTCAACTTGTAACCACTGTGCATCTTCTCACAGCAGTTTGTTTCTTTTTCCTCCCTTACATTTTAGAGTTTCCTGCAGTGGCAAATTTATTCATCTTTTTACAGTTTTGATAGATGTACCTGCATTTTTTTTAGATGTCTGTTAGCTGTCTCATGTTGGTTTTAAAACTCACATGTAAAAGTACTGATAACCAGCTGCTAAAATGTTTTTCAACCTAACCCTGCAGCATATTCATAATTGTAATGAGGTTACTTCAGATACTATGTTGAACCTGTAAATCGACCCACCACATAGCCTAAGTAATACGTTGAATAAGCAAGGAAATACCATATTTAACACATATTTTGAATTTGTTGTTAAAAACTAAACTGTTAATTTAACATTCATTTAATAAAACAAAATAACCAACAAAAACAAAACGACCTTATTTAAAAACACTGTAAACCTCAGTCATGATGACAAACTACAGCCTACTGCTCCAACGATGTCCACTGAATAACAGTCAGTTAGGCTCGCCCCTTCTGCTAGCCTACTAACAATAAGCCGATATTAGCTAACGTACTGACTTGGGTTATGGCAGAGTTAGCAGTTTAATCCTGCTCTTCATTGCAATTGGGGAATGTTTACTCAATTCACAATTTACCAAACTCAGCAGTTGTTTTCAACCTTGAAGGCTCTCCTCTGATAAGATTTTTTTTTTTCGTTAAAGTTGCTTCTTATATGAACCATGGAGCTCACCTGTGTTTCTTGTCCAGGTAATTATGTTCTCCGAGAGCGGCTTGTAGTTCTTCATTGTGTTTTTAAGTCGCCGCCATGTAAACAGATACTGAACTTTTCCACTTTCGGGAACAGTGAAACATTTTCTCTATAACTGTTAGCTACCTTTCAGTTATCCATCTTTTATCACATAGGCTAACGTATATAAATATTTTTGTCGCGGGAAAGACGATGCTGTCCAGTCCTTCCATCCCATAACGTTAGGAAGTCGTGACGTTTTCCACTTCAGTTATTTCACCGCAGCAAAACAGCTTAACTAACATAACTTCTGATGGTTAAACTTTGTCTACTTGCCACTTTTGGAGCTGACTAGTCTCGCATTGCCAGACCTTCCTCCACAGCGCTAGGAGCTGACTAACTCGAGCAGAAACAGTTTGACAGGTTAAAAATGTCAAAACTCGCTACAAACAACCCATAATGCAACACTTTCTTAAACACGAGGGCAAAGCTGGGGCAAAGCGGTTTCGGGCCTACATCTTTTGGCAACTTTTGTATTCACAAAATCGAATGTGCCATGCGGGGTAAAAAATCCTACCGTACTCAATTTCTTTTCTAAATATTCAGCTTTAAATGTAGCTTAATTGCAAAAACAGGAATACCCTACATTTAAATGTATTGTTTGACTGAAAGTGCATCTCCTCGCCCCCACCACACACACAAAATGTTTCCAGCATTATTATACAGGTCAACTGATGCTCAGTTTTTAAGAAAATGTGAGGAGTAAATATTTATGTTTGTATAAAGACACACATACCCACACAGGTTGGGCTTTTGCTCAGGTTGAACTGGGTGGAGCTATGCTGGGAATTATGTAAGGCCAGCAAAGTCCAAATATGACAGCCTAAATGTGCAATTTGTCCAACGCTAACAAGGGATGGAAATACCAACCCTACCCAACACAGTCCTGAGAGGATGTCTGATCAGCCAAACATAATTAAAGCCCCTGAAAATGTGTTGTTTTCTAATCTAGCTATTTCTCTGCACTGTAACATGTTCATTATTGAATGAGCACTAATCAAAATAGTAAAGTTCGGAGAAAAATCAATCTTTTTTGGGGTACAGATTAGAGTGCGGATCGAGCCACATTTTTCTGTCCGAGCCCGGCCCGCGTCGGACAGGCATTAAGATATTTATGTCCGAGCCCGACCCGAGCCCGACACAGTTAAAATCTAATTTTTTTTTCTCATACTAATGACACATACATTTGTTTGTGTGGAAAGCCCGCTTTTATTAAGCAACTGTAGGAAGGCATTCGGAAATGTCAACAGATTAATATGGGACAGCAGGAGTTAATATGGCGTTTAATTTAAAATGTTCAATGCCTTATCGCGCTGATGTGACCGAGCCTGACCCGAACCCGAACATAATTTCTACCATACCGCCGGGTCCCGACGGGCTCGGTTCGGGTATCCATCCTCTAGTACAGACATATGACATATATCACCTTTACCCAGCTGAGGCCTGTCCACATCAAACCATTAATAAAAGCTCACACTAAAATACAAAAAAAATACAAACAAATTACATGAAATAATAACTGTTCAAACTTTTAAAAGGTTGTGTTCATAGTAGAAGGCTGATTAGGAAAATAAGTTTGCAGTTCCTTTAAACTCACCTGTGTCGGTTTACCATAGGTGCACAAGTCTTTTAAAGATAATAACCCCATCATTCATAGATATGCTTGATAATAATATGAATGTCACCAAGTTCTACGACCTTCCTTTTTTATCAGGAACAATACATTGCAGTAGCCTTCTGACCAAGCTTTAATGTCTGAAGTCCAACAGCCCAAAGTCTTTGGGCCCCAAAGTAGCAAACATTGACAAAATCCCCCCTGCTATCCTAAATCAATGTTATCTTGACTAAAAAAGCCAGAGAGGTATTTTCTTTTATGTCCTAAGGCTGTCAAGTTGTCCCAATACACAAAGCTGGAGATGACATTGATTCACCTTTCATTTGGAATTCGGCCAGGCATTCAGCAATTGATTTTTCACTGCGGGGAGAGATATGAAAAATGTGCCATTTTTGAATCACATCTGAGCTACCCATACACAGTTGTTCCCATGGCATGCAGGTGTTTCTCTGGCCACTTGCTCTCATTCACTCACATATACATAAGCTACATGCAGACTCACGTCCTCCCACACACCATACGTGAACTCACATATTCACAGCTGCTCACAACCACGTGTGTAGACAGACACAAATGGCAGACAGCAGTTTTCCCAATACCATCTCCTCGATCACACAGCTCACAAATGGACACATCCACAGTGTTTCTACCCCTTTTTTTCCCCTGTGCCAAACTGTCCAACGGATCTTTCCTGTGTAATTGGATTACGGTTACGATGTACAGTCATCATACAAGGCAGGAAAGTAGTGTAAACTAGTGTTGAACTTACGAAAGACACAAACTCTTGATTAAGGGAGTCACATCAATGTGGCAAGTGAAGGTCCCAAAAATGTTGATCAAAAACTGAAAACAGACATAGAATTGTGTGATTTAGAATACTATGTGCCATTGTAAGCATAACAGATTACATTGATGTTACAAAGAAAAGTACATATAATGACTTTATTATTTAGTTACATTAAACATAAAATCAAATAAATCAGTCATGGATTAGGAGATGGTAGGATTGGAGATTGGTTAAGTGCTGGAGGAGGGGTGCATGGAAATCGCTGTCAGCAACAAGGCTATGTCCAGTCACATGGATTGTGGAATAAAACAGTTTACCAGAGAGCTTTCTCAGGGGCTTGAAACATGTAGTTCCTTCTATCATAAGCATATGTTCTATTGTAAGGTTTTAAACGTGTAAATAAAGTATAGCCTATTTGTCAAATGTTTTTGGATCTTTTATAATAAACTGTAAAATAAATACACAGACAACATTACAGTTGTTGTGAGTTCCTACAATATTATTGAATCTCTACCAGAACATCTGTGGCAGAGTGTGACAGGTTCCAAAAAATAGCACAAATAACCATATATTGATTGTTTCTTTGGGATCTCCAAAATGCTCTACTTTAAGAGCATTGAGCACATGTCAACACTTACTTTGGGAGCTAAGCAGAAAACCTTTAGCAATTAAGGTTTTCATTCTATAGTCTGATGGCCCAGCCAGTAAAAATCAATAAACACTTCTGCTAGTCAGAAAATATTCTCACTTGAGTAAACAGCATGTTTTAAGGATACGGCTTCACTTCAAAATACCATACACTATATCCACTTCAACATATGTCATAGGACATATTGGACTCCCCAGAAGAGATACGTCTCGAAAGTCATTCCCACTCCCTATTGCACTCCCTATTGTCAACCTGAACAAACTGGAACTTTCCTACATATGGTCTGGGAGTGTGAACAGGTGCATGAGTTCTGGAATAAAACAACATCAATAATATCTGATGTGATAGGATGTCGAATCCCTACTGATCCGATTGTTTTGTTACTTAATGACAACTCTAAACTAGAAAATGCATTTCCTGCGGAAAATGCGTGGGAATGCTGAATAACTGAATTGCTAACACTAAACTGGTTGAATAGCTTAAATCAGTGAGAAGAAGTTGAAGTAGTGAGAGCAGTTGAAACAGTGGAAATCGTTTTAATACGTATGAATTTCATTAAAAAGTTAAAAGCTTATGCTAAACTGAACTGTTGGCTTTAAAAGTTGAATAATGACAAAATAAGTAAAACATTGTGAGGTTTGAGTTTATTTTCTAACTGATAATCACTCACAAATGCAGAAATATGAAACAATAGTACGAAAAATCTTAAAGCTCAAATGCACTACACTGCTAAAAAATCAGGAAAATTGTTAGAGTTGGAAGCTAAACTGCATTACCCAAGTGAAGAGCTAAAATACATTGTTAGAAAAGCTTGAAGCTGAACTGTAATACTGTCAAAGATAAAGGTTTAAATGAATTACCTAAAACGGCTGAAAGAAGAAATACTTTGTATTATTATCAGACACTGCATACAACGAAAAAGCATCAATTTAGCTGATATGAGATGTGAAATATTAGGTGAAAAGAATGGGGCTGAACAAAAAGAAAGAGAGGACAGAGAGAAGAGAGGAGAGAAAGAGAAAGAGAGGAGAGGAAAAAGAGAGAGCCAAAATAAAACATGAATAGCTGAATTGTTAAAGCTAAACTGGTTGAATAGCTTAAATCAGTAAGAAGAAGTTGAAGTAGTGAGAATAACTGAAAGAGTGAAATGACATCTCAATCAGGGACATATTGACTGCAGTATCACAGCAGGATTTGAACCTGGATCTCCCACACCAAAGGTGTGGACCATATCCACTACACTGTCATCTGTAAGATGCTTAAAGTTCCTGTAGCACTTATAAAGCCTCACAACACCTGCTAATGCTAATAAGTGAGAGACAGTGTGAGAGAGCCGTAGGTTCTTTATTTAGAACTGTAGTGAAAGTATGGAGGGGCTGTGTGTGTGTGTGTGTGTGTGTGTGTGTGTGTGTGTGTCTGTGTGTCTGTGTTTTTGTGTGTGTGTTTGTGTGTGCGTGTCTGTGTGTGTGTCTGCGTATGTGTGTTGGTGTGTGTGTGTGTCTGTGTGCGTGTGTGTGTCTGTGTGTGTCTGTGTGCGTGTGTCTGTGTGTGTGTGTTTGTGTGTGTGTGTGTGTCTGTGTGTGTGTGTCTGTGTGTGTGTGTCTGTGTTTTTGTGTGTGTTTTTGTGTGTGTGTGTCTGTGTGTGTCTGTGTATGTGTGTTGGTGTGTGTGTCTGTCTGTGTGCGTGTGTGTGTGTGTCTGTGTGCGTATCTGTGTGTGTGTTTGTGTGTGTGTGTCTGTGTGTGTGTGTGTGTCTGTGTGTGTGTGTTTGTGTGTTTGTGTGTCTGTGTGTGTGTGTATGTGTGTGTGTGTGTCTGTGTGTGTGTGTGTGTGTCTGTATGTGTGTGTGTGTGTGTCTGTGTGTGTGTGTGTGTGTGTCTGTGTGTGTGTGTGTGTGTGTCTGTGTTTTTGTGTGTGTGTATGTGTCTGCGTATGTGTGTTGGTGTGTGTGTGTGTCTGTGTGTCTGTCTCTGTGTGTGTGTGTCTGTGTTTTTGTGTGTGTGTGTTTGTGTGTGCGTGTCTGTGTGTGTGTCTGCGTATGTGTGTTGGTGTGTGTGTGTGTCTGTGTGCGTGTGTGTGTCTGTGTGTGTCTGTGTGCGTGTGTCTGTGTGTGTGTGTGTGTGTGTGTGTGTGCTTGTGTCTGTGTGTGTGTGTTGGTGTGTGTGTGTGTGTGTGTTTGTGCGTGAGTGTGTGTTTCTGTTTGTGTGTCTGTGTGTGTGTCTGAATAGATAGACAGAAAGAGAGAGAGAGAGAAAGAGAGAGACAGACAGAGAAACAAACAGACAGACAGACGGACAGAGACAGACAGAAGTGGAACACTAAAGCTGTAGACTAATGTTCATATTACTGCCTGTAGTATTCAAGTCAACTGTCTGTGAAAGGGTTGTCATGGTAACGTATGACCAGTGAAAACCCCCTTTGAAGTCTGTGATGAGATCTCTTTGATCTTTAATCAGGTTAACGACCGTGTCACCTGCTGAAACTGTCAGCTGGCCACACTGGAGCTATTCAAAGACACAGAGCAAGCTCTCAAATAAAGCCTCAGACTGCTAAAACGATAAGTTCTATCGGTGAAATGATGTAATCGTGAGAACCACAAGACCTTTGTGAACGTATTCATGTAAAATTTATGTTGATAAAAATGTGGGCATATCAGCGATTTAAAAAAGTGGTTCGCTCTGCGTTTCGCTGGGAAATGTGGAAGACTTTTAATATGGCAGTGGATGGAGGAAAATGTGGAACTGTTGTCATTTGGAAGCTCATCGAGCCAACAGTATAAGACGTATCGCAAAAGTGAGCACATTGTCTGAAACTAGACAAAATACCTACGTTTTGATGTATAAATTGTGTATGACAAGTAGATATTGTGGGCGTGAGAGCAATTTATAGAGAGGGGACAAAGATTTAATTCCTAAGCTTCTGCACTCTAACGATGACATCATCCACTCTAGGACACGCAATACACACTCCATAGAAACGCAGAAAAATCCTGAAATGATCACTAAACTTAAACAGCTTTTTCACAAAAAATGTAAAAGATATCAAACTGAAAAGCCATAGTTTAATACCTGAATATTTTGTGAACATTTTAAAGTTTGTTTGGCGTCTGTAGGTGAAAGTATGAAGGAGCTGAAAATTTTGGGAGCGGAAGAAGATTTGAAGGATTTGAAGCATGCTCTCATTCACTTCAATGTTAAAAAAAAGTCATAAAAAGCTTAATATTTAAAAAAGTATAAATAGTAGGAAAAAAGTTGAAGAAGTCCCATCATTAGCTGAAAGAGCTGAACATTTTAAAAGTTGAATGGTTTTAATAGCTGAACATATGCAGAAGTTACAGAGAGCCAAAAAACGTACGGAAGAGGGAATAAAAAGAAAAATAAACTAGAAAATGCATTTCCTGCGGAAAATGCGTGGGAATGCTGAATAGCTGAATTGCTAACGCTAAACTGGTTGAATAGTTTAAATCAGTAAGAAGAAGTTGAAGTAGTGAGAGTAGTTGAAACAGTGGAAATCGTTTTAATACGTATGAATATCATAAAAAAGTTAAAAGCTTATGCTAAACTGAACTGTTGGCTTTAAAAGTTGAATAAGGACAAAATAAGTAAAACATTGTGATGTTTGAGTTTATTTTCTAACTGATAATCACTCACAAATGCAGAAATATGAAACAATAGTACGAAAAATCTTAAAGCTCAAATGCACTACACTGCTAAAAAATCAGGAAAATTGTTAGAGTTGGAAGCTTAACTACATTACCTTAGTGAAGAGCTAAAATACATTGTTAGAAAAGCTTGAAGCTGAACTGTAATACTGTCAAAGATAAAGGTTTAAATGAATTACCTAAAACGGCTGAAAGAAGAAATACTTTGTATTATTATCAGACACTGCATACAACGAAAAAGCATCAATTTAGCTGATATGAGATGTGAAATATCAGGTGAAAAGAATGGGGCTGAACAAAAAGAAAGAGAGGACAGAGAGAAGGAGAGAAGGAGA